>NW_017673281.1:55814-120417 GCF_001879085.1 Nicotiana attenuata
GGAAATAAAAAGGGGGGGGGTTATTAGATGAGGGGGGGTTACTTTAGACTAAGGAGAATTTCACATAAAAAAAATTAAAACAAATCAAAAAATATATCACAAAACTCGTTAGATTTTGGGCGGAACTAGCGCGGTACGAGCGCAGCCGCGCTAGCCCAGGCAGAACACAACCCAATATGCACGGCCACTAGCGTGATCGCGCTAGTAGCGCGGCCAGTAGCGCGTTCACGAGCGCAGGCGCGCTAATATTTTTGAGCCCAGGCAGAATGTTTGCCCATATGCGCGGCCAGTAGCGCGGCCCGTAGCGCGGGCGCGCTCTTGAGCGAAATTTTCTTTTTCATGTTTTTCACCTGTTCTTACCACTTTTGATGGCCTTAGCACCCGCCCATTGTCACCTGCATTGGTTAGCACGTTCTAAAAACTCACAATTAACAACTACTACTATCGTTGGGTTGCCTCCCAACCAGCGCCTTAGTTAATGTCGTGGCACGACGATTACAACAATTCAATGGGTTGCCTCCCATCCAGCGCCTGATTTAACGTCGCGGCACGACGCAAACAAGCGCATTTAAGGCTCGCTCGACCTTTGAGGTTCTGTCAATTGGATTTCTGTCACTTCTTTTGGTTCACTCATACCTACATATAACTTCAATCGCTGCCCATTGACTCTAAATGTGTGAGAGTCTTTCTCCGAGGCAATTTCCACAGCCCCTGAAGGGAATACTTCGACCACTCGAAATGGACCAGACCATCGTGACTTGAGCTTTCCCGGGAATAACCTTAGCCTTGAGTTATAGAGCAATACCTTGTCCCCGGGGTTGAAATGTCGCTCCACAATGTTTTGGTCGTGCAATCTCTTCATTATTTCCTTGTACAACCGTGTGCTCTCAAAATCCAGATATCTGAACTCGTCAAGCTCATGCAATTTAGTGATTCTCGTTGTGCCCGCAACCTCGATGTCTAGATTCAGCTGTTTCAGTGCCCACCAAGCTTTGTGTTCAAGTTCCACTGGCAAGTGGCAAGCCTTCCCAAACGCCAACTTGTATGGTGACATACCAATTGGTGTTTTAAAAGCAGTTCTATAAGCCCAGAGTGCATCATCTAGCTTCTTCGCCCAATCAGTTCTTGTGGCGTTTACTGTTTTGGTCAGTACACTCTTTATCTCTCTATTAGACACTTCTACCTGGCCACTTGTCTGCGGATGATATAGTGTTGCCACCTTGTGACGCACGTCATACTTCGCTAGCAGCTTCTCAAAGGCTCGATTATAGAAGTGGGTGCATCCGTCACTAATAATGGCTCTCGGTGTCCCAAAACGGGTGAATATGTTCTTCTTCAAAAACCCCACCACTACTCTTGCATCATTAGTAGGAAATGCTGCAGCTTCTACCCATTTGGACACATAATCTACAGCAACAAGTATGTAATTATTGCCAAAGGAGCTGACGAAGGGGCCCATGAAGTCAATCCCCCAGACATCAAACACCTCCACCTCTTGAATCGGGTTCATGGGCATCTCATGGCGGCTGGAAATGTTCCCGGTTTGCTGACATTCATTGCAACCCTTCACCCATTGGTGTGCATCTTTGAACACTGTTGGCCAAAAGAAACCGGCCTCTAGCACTTTCGCAGCTGTCCTAACTCCTCCAAAATGCCCTCCATACGCTGATGCATGACATGCCTGCGAAATAGAAGATTGCTCTATCTCGGGGACGCACCTCCGGATCATATTGTCAACACATATTCGAAACAAGTAAGGTTCATCCCAATAATACATGCGCCAGTCACGATAAAACTTTTTCTTTTGTACAGAGGAAAGATCATAGGGAACTATACCACATGCCAGGTAGTTTGCAAAGTCTGCATACCATGGCACTTCCTCAAGATTGGCCGCGAGCAGTTGCTCGTCTGGAAAGGTTTCCAGAATGTCTTCAACTTCAGTTGAATTTTCAGCTCCCTCAAGTCGTGATAGATGATCAGCGACTTGATTTTCTATGCCCTTACGGTCACAAATTTTGAGGTCGAACTCTTGGAGTAATAGCACCCAACGAATTAGGCGCGGTTTCGATTCCTTCTTCTCAATTAAGTACCTGAGAGCTGCATGGTCAGTGTATAAAATTACCTTAGAGCTAATCAGGCATGATCTGAATTTATCGAAAGCAAACACCACCGCTAACATCTCCTTCTCCGTCACAGTGTAGTTCAACTGGGCTCCACTCAGCGTTCTACTTGCATAGTAGATTGGATGCATTAGTTTGTCTTTTCGCTGTCCCAGCACTGCCCCAACAGCGTAGTCACTAGCATCACACATGAGTTCAAATGGCTGCTCCCAGTCGGGGGCGACAATGATTGGTGTTGTGACCAGCCTCTTTTTTAGCTCCTCGAATGCTACCCTGCAATCATCAGAAAACAAGAAGGGGTGATCTTTTTCTAACAACTTACAGAGAGGTTGGCAAAACCGGCATGCCCGAGGAAACTCCTGATTGCTTTGACTGAAGTTGGAGGTGGCAGCTTTGTTATCACGTCAACTTTAGTGCGATCCACCTCAATTCCCTTACTTGACACCCGGTGCCCCAAGACTATGCCCTCTTGTACCATGAAGTGTCACTTCTCCCAATTAAGAACCAGGTTAGTCTCAATACACCGCTTCAGCACACGAGTCAGATTTATGAGGCACTCATCAAATGAGTTCCCCACCACTGAGAAATCATCCATGAATACCTCCATTATATCCTCTACCATGTCAGTGAATATGGCCATCATGCACCTTTGGAATGTGGCGGGTGCATTACATAGGCCAAAGGGCATCCTCCGAAAGGCATAAATGCCATAAGGGCAAGTGAAGGAGGTCTTTTCTCTGTCCTCGGGTGCAATAGAGATTTGATTGTACCCTACGTACCCATCCAGAAAACAGAAGTGAGACCTCCCTGCCAATCTGTCTAGCATCTGATCACTGAAGGGAAGTGGGAAGTGGTCTTTCCGGGTGGCTAGATTTAACTTTCTGTAGTCCATGCAAATTCTCCATCCCGTGACGGTTCTTGTTGAGATCAGTTCATTGTTATCGTTTTTGATCACCGTCATGCCACCCTTCTTAGGCACACATTGCACCCGGCTAACCCAGCAGCTGTCAGAGATTGGGAAAATGATTCCCGCATCCAACCACTTTATCACTTCTTTCATCACCACTTCCTTCATATTGGGGTTCAACCTTCGTTGATGTTCCATGGAGGGTTTGTGTCCCTCTTCCAGCAGAATCTTATGCATACAATAGGTGGGGCTGATCCCCTTAATGTCTGCCATGGTCCACCCAATGGCAGTCTTACACTCCTTGAGTACCTGCAAGAGTTGTTGTGACTGCACATCTAACAAACTAGATGAGATAATAACAGGTAATGTGGAGTCAGGTCCAAGGAACTCATACCTGAGATGGGCGGGCAATGGCTTCAATTCCAGCTTTGGTGGCTCTTCAATGGATGGCTTAGCTGGAGGAGTTTCTCTATTTTCTAAGTGCAAGGGCTCAAATTCAAGAGTTCTATCCCAAAACCCTCTGCCCTCTAATGCCAACACCCATTTTGCCAGTTCTTATCCATTCACCTCATCTAAATTCATCAGACATGCAGCAAGAGGGTCCTCAATAGTCAGCATCTCATCATCATTTTCTACAATTGCATCCACGCCATTAATAAGAGAGAAATTGGCGAATTCACTTGGTCACCTCATAGATTTTTGCACATCGAATGTTATCTCTTCATCTTTCAATCGCATCTTGAGCTCTCCAGTCTCACAATCAATGAGAGCTCTCCTAGTGGCCAAGAATGGCCTTCCCAAAATTATGGGAATTTCCTCATCCACCTTGCAGTCTAAGATCACAAAATCTGCAGGGAACATAAATTTCCCTACCTGAATCAACACATCATCCAGGATACCAGAGGGTCTTTCTACGGTTCTATCAGCCAGCTGCTACAACATAGAAGTGGGTCTAGCTCTTTCAATCCCCAACCTCTTATAGATCGCTAGGGGCATATGATTTATGCTCGCCCCTAAATCACTAAGTGCTTTGGCGAAAGCGAAGTTACCAATAGTGCAGGGAATTGTAAAGCTCCCTGGGTCAGATAGCTTCTCAGCAATTGGTCTAGTCACCACTACACTGCAAGTCTGAGTAAGAGTCACCGTGGCCAAGTCTTGGAAATCAACTTTCCGGGACATCAAGTCCTTCATCATTTTTGCATAACCAGGCATCTCTTTCAAAGCATCTATCAATGGGATATTTACCTGAATTTGTTTCAGCATCTCCAAGAATTTCTTGTATTGCTCCTCTTTTTAGTACTTGGCCAGCCTCTGAGGGAATGGTGCGGGAGGTCTCTTCTTCCCAATGATTTGGGATTGCTCTTTATCAGTTGCCACCTCAACTACCTGTTCCTGGGCTGTCTCAGCTTCTTTCTCAGTCTCAATCTGAATGTTATTTTCTTCCTGGGCAGGCTGGACTGTCACCTCTGTCAGTTTCGTTGACTCATCCAGCTCAATGGGCACTGGTATGAGTGTCTCAGCCTGTCTGGTTTCTCGAGCCCTCTCTTGCTCTACATCCAAATCTCTGCCATTGCGTAGACTCACTGCCATCAGCTGCTTCGGGCCTTGATCTTTTGGATTTATCTGGGTGTCTGCAGGTAATGTCCCATGAGGACGATTGTTCAGAGACATCGAAATTTGGCCCATCTGCACTTCAATATTCTTGATAGCTGAATCATGTGCATCTACTCTCTCACTGATTTTTGCATTAGACCCAATAACCTGCTGCATCATTGCCTCAAGTCTAGCAAACCCATCTTCCTGTCGTCCACCATGCTGCTGCTGAGGAGGATGATACCCCTGCTGCTGATTCTGATTATTGTATCCCTGTGGCCTTTGGTAAAGTGCCATATTATTAGAAGGTCTCATACCTCCCATGTTTCCATTGTTGAACTGTGGCTGGACTGGCCTGTATGGCTGCTGCTGCTGACCCCAATTTTGACCACCCTGTCTCTGGCCTCCATAATTAGACACATAATTCATGTCTTCAGGGTAGTGATGATGATCATGTTCTGCATTCCACTGGTTACCAATTGGCTGACTAATGCAAGATGCGCACAAGCCCCCATTGGTAGTATCTACTATGTGTACCTGCTGCTTCTGCCCTGACTCTTCCACCTTTTTAGTGAGTATACTCATCTGTGTCAATAAGGTGGCCATATTTTCAGCCATAGAGTTGGATGGATCTAAGGGCACTGAGTGAACCACTAGGGTGATAGGTGCATTCCTGGTTATCCATCCCGAATTCTGTGCCATCTCGTCAAGCAGACTCTGGCTGTCTCTCCATGTTTTGCTCAAAAATGCTTCACCAACTCAAGCATCAACTATGTTCTTCACACTATCTGACAACCCCATGTAAAATCGCTACCCCAACATCAGATCTGGAATACCATGGTGCGGACATATAACCAGCATCCCCTTGAAGCGTTCCCATGTTTCATACAGTGTCTCCATTGGTCTCTGTTTAAAACTCAAAATTTCATCAATTTGTTGAGCAGTCTTGTTGGGCGGGTTGAACTTGTTGTGGAATTGTTTGACTAACTCCTCCCAAGTTGTTATGGAATTTATGGGGAGTGAGTTTAGCCAGGTCTGGGCAGCTCCTGTCACTGAGAATGGGAACAACAACAACTTGATTGCTTCTTGAGTTACGTTGGGCTGCCTTTGGGTTTTGCAGATTGACAGGAAATTCTTCAAGTGTTGCTGAGGATCTTCGACTTGTGACCCCGAAAATAGTCCCTTGTTCTGCAACAAGTGCAGCATGTTATTCGTGATTTGGAATGATTCAGCCTGTATCTGCGGGACTAAAATCGTTGTGGCCAGATTTTTAGCTGTGGGTTGTGCCCAGTCATAGAGAGCAGCCTCTGGCATAAGAGGTGCCGGTGGCGCTATAGGTGCAGGTGGATTATTTTCGTGATCTCCCATGTTCGGTTCGAATTGTTCAATTGTTTGTTGCTGTTTGCTTTTCCAGTTTGCCCGATTCAAGGCCTTTAAAACTTTTTCGGGATCTGATAAAGCTTCTAATACTTCACCAGTTCTCGTTGAGTTTCTAGGCATGCACCTGTACAACCAAGTCAACAAACGTTAAAATTTCAATGTATAGATTGGGTATAGAGAAAACTGACTACACTAAGAATTTTGTATTTCTTTCGATTGTAATTGATAACACTGCGCCCAACTATGCCTTATAAAAAGGACTCGCGGACGTTGCAAATATAATCTGAGTATTTAGCCCAGAGTCGAACCCACAAGGAATTAACCTATCAATTACTTTCGTTAGACTTACTACATTCCACAGAATCAACTTCCCAAACGTTGCAAATAACAATTGATGGTATTTCTACTAACTACGAATGAAAGTAAATAAGAGCTGAAAACTAACTATGATTAAGTTGTAAACAATTAAGAGAAGGTTCTAAGGTTATTATTTCCCCTATTGATGGAATCCCTTCCGGTTATGCTTCACATAGATTTGCCTAATCATCTCTATCAATCGTGAGCACTATTACTACCGTAAATCTCTCCTGAGTAATCACAATAATTTACTAGACGCACTCTCCCGAGATACGCTAGCTGGCTTGTTTATTACAGCTCACTTTAGATCACACCCAAGGCTTCGTTATCCCTAATCCCGCCTTTAAACCCTCGGTTATTGATCCCTCATATACTTTGGGAGTGGTGTTGTTCAACATTTGACCTAAATATGCACTCTCTCCCGAGTTATGCACACTAATTAGGCACAGCTAATTGAGGATCCTGTCAATTAACTACAATAAGAACAGAGTTGAACAAATAGAGATTAAACCGGGCAAACTATATTAGCATAACAAGGAGTTCATCCTTCAATAGGTTCCATCAAAACCTTAGACTAAATATTTAGCTAGTCATACTAGTGTTCATCACAACAATATTCAAAGTCATCACAAATCGTAAAAACAAAAGGGAGAAAGGAAAAACTCGATGTTGAATTCTCCTCCTTGCCTCTTGCCTCTCTTTCTCTCCAAATAAGTTGTGAAAAACTTGATAATCAATCCTTGGGTGAGCTTGACCTTCTATAGGTTAAGTGAATTTACCCCCGGACTTCCAAGTTTACCCCTAGAAATTACTATTCCGGAACTGGGCTAGCGCGGTCGCGCTAGTGGGCGCGCTAATGACCGCACATATGCCCTATCATTCTGCCTCGACCATCTGGGCTAGCGCGGTTGCGCTAGTGGCCCCGCTAGTCCAGGCCTTCATTTCATCTATTCTTTTTCTCGTCTTCTCACGTACTCAGCTCCTAGGGGTTTTTTCTTGCTTCAATGTAGCTCCAATCACAGCTTTAAGGCCTCATACAAGCTCCTCACTCCTGCAACGTGTGAAATTCACAATTAGAGCCCATTTTTCATCATTTAACTATATTATCACATTGAAACATAATCAAGCTGGGGCATAAACAATCGCCAAATTACATAAATCTAACCTATTATCAAGTACTCCATCCTGTAAGTATGTAACAGTACGGTTGTGCCAGTCCCAAGCCATGTTTATGGTTCTTACCTCAATTTGATCTATCGACGAGTTGAGGAGGTGGACCACATTTCTATCTCTGGTTGCAATGTTTTTGGTGGTTGCTGCAAATTTGGCGAGGCCGTTCGCCTCGCTATTCTGTGCTCGGGGGATCTGGTCGATTTGACATACTTCGAACTCGGGCAGCAACTTATAGATCTCGGTCTGGTATTTCTGTAACTTTTGTTCTTTGATCTGGAAAGTCCCCGTGGCTTGGTTGACAATGAGTTAAGAATCGCAGCGTAGTTTTAACCGTTTTGCCCCGTATTTGAGTGTTAGCTTTAACCCTACAATTACAGCCTCATACTCGGCCTCGTTGTTAGTCATGTCCAGGCACCTTATGGACTGGCAAATCACTTCATCGGTCAGAACTTCGAGTACGAGTCCCAATCCGGACCCTGACGCGTTAGATGCGCCATCGGTGTACAGGACCCAGAGGTCCTATATTTGGGAAGAAGCATGGGCGGCTTCTTTTATTAGTGCGGGCATTATTTTTGCGCTGAAGTAAGCGATGAAGTCAGTAAGAACTTGTGACTTTGTCATTGTTCGCGGTTGATATGTGATATCATGATCGCTTAGTTCTATGGCTCATTCGGCAAATCTGTCTGATAGCTCGGGTTTATGCAAAATACTTCTCAAGGGGAATGTCGTGACTACCGAGATAGGGTGACACTAGAAATATGGTCTAAGCTTTTGTGAAGCTACGACCAAGGCTAGGGCTAGTTTTTCGAGGTGAGGGTATCTCGTCTTGGCGTCGACTAGTGTTTTGTTAATATAATAGATGGGAGAATGCGTACCTTTATTTTCTCGGACCAGGACATGCTCACAGCTACTTCGGATACAGCAAGGTAGACGAGGAGGCGCTCTCCCGGTTCTAGTATTAAAAGTAATATGGTGACGACAAGTAAGCCTTCAAATCCTTCAGGGCTTGAGCACACTCAGAGGTCCATTGGAGTTCATTATCCTTTTTGAGTACACCGAAGAATTTGTGGCACCTATCAGATGATCACGAAATGAACCTCGAGAGGGCGGCAATATGGCCAGTAGCCTCTGAACCTATTTTTTGGTGGTTAAGAACTCTGGTATCCCTTCGATGGCTTTGATTTGGTCGGGGTTGACCTCGATACCTCGCTGTTACACTAGGAATCCCAAGAAAGTTCCCGAGGCCACGTCGAATGCACACTTTTCGGGGTTTAGTTTCATTCCGTATTGCATGAGTATGTCGAAGGTTTCTCTCAAGTTGTCGATGTGATCTTCTTTCCTTTTGGACTTGACCAGCATGTCATCTATGTATACTTACTGAGTTGGTCTTCAAACATCCTCGTCACTAAATGTTGGCAAGTTGCCCCTGCATTTTTCAGCCCAAAGGGCATGACCCTGTAGCACGTCCCTTGATGGGTAATGAAAGTGATTTTCTCCTGATCCTCTTCTTCCATGTGGATTTGATTATAGCCCAAGTAGGCGTCCAAGAAGCTTAGTAATTCATGCTCGGTCGTTGCGTTGATAGGTTGGTCGATGTGAGGTAACGGGAACGAATCCTTGGGGCATGCTTTGTTCAAATCTGTGAAATCTACGCAAATCCTCCATTTCCCGTTCTTCTTTTTCACCATGACTACATTGGCTACCCCTTGGGGATATTTCGACTCCCTGACAGAGCCGTTTTCCAATAGTTTTTCGACATCTTCGCGTACCACATCATTTATTGCGGAGTTGAACTTACGCCTAACCTGCCTCACCGGGGGGTGGAATGGGTCAACGTTCAGCTTGTGCGTGGCGATTTCCTTCGGGATACCGCTGAAAGCAAACAAGTTCGCGTTAGTAGTTAAGAATTGAAAAAATTTACCTTGTTCTTGAAGCTTGCAGCCGATGTAAGCTTTCTTGATGTGGTCGTTGCCATCTAATTTAACGGGGTCGAGGTCTTCTATAGTCGCTTCCGCGACTTCAATCGCATCGGGGTCTTTGATGACGTCCTTGACCTGTTGATTGCTATGCCTCTTTTTCTTTGTCCTTCGTTGTTGAGTGGTCGTACAGTCTAGAGCAATGCGGTAGCATTCTCGGGATGTGCGTTGTTCCCCTCGTATACTAAATATTCCCCATGGAGTTGGGAATTTGATGACTTGGTACAAGCTGGAGGGGATGGCTCTCATGGTGTGTATCCATGGACACCCTATTATGCATTGTATGTTGTGTCTTGGTCCATGATATGGAATGTGGTTTCTAGAGTGACGCCACCGGCTAGGACGGGGAGTGGGATCTTGTCGGATGTTCGCTCAACTGCATTGTTAAAACCTGTTAGCATGATGCAGCGTGGTACTATCTTATCCTTGAGTTTCATTTGTGCAAGTACTCGGGGTGGATAATGCACGTGCCGCTTCCATCGTCTACCATATTGCGTCTCACATCGATATCTAAAATTTGTAAAGTGATAACAAGGGCATCATAGTGAGGGAAAGCCATACCGTCGGTATCCGACTTATCGAAGATGATACTTTCTTCGAGTTTATCATACCGTTCGTGGGTGATCGACCGTTTGAGCTTGTGGGATGGTGAATTTCACATTGTTGATAGAAGCATCGTCGCCACCGCCAATAATCATGTGGATGGTGCGGGTTGGCGAGGGCGGTTTTGGCGATCCATGATGTTGTTCATTTCCTCTGGAAAAATTGGTTCTTCCTCGGTCGCTCAACAACTCTTTGAGGTGTCCCTGTAGTAGCATATTTACGACCTCCTGTCTTAGGGCGATTGCAATCCTCGATTTTATGTCCTCGCTTTTGATGGAACTCGCAAAGGGCATCTGATTTTACGGTATTCGGGTCTGACCTCATCTTTTGTGGCCACTTCACCTTAGTCCCGAGCTTCTCCAAGCCGTAGGCTATTTCTATAGGTGGCACACAAAAATTGTAAGGGGATAATAGGAGGGCATACCTCTTTCGTTTCAGTGAGTCCCTGCTCTTGAATGGGGTGGGCTCTCTTCGTGGCGGGAAGAGGATGCAATGGCGGTTCTGACATACGGTAGATGCCACCCCCTGTTGGGTCGTGGAGCTGCGAGGTCCCTCCTGATATCGTTTCTTCGATCTTTTCTGGGTTCGGCTTGTAGTGAGGTCAGTCGATGAGTCGGCCAATCGAGGTTGTCCTCGTCTGCTCAGACTTCGGCACAATACGCGTTGTGTATTTTATCCCAGGTCATTGGGGGTTACTTCGTAAGCCAACATAATAACTTTCTTGTTGCCCTTGAACCATTTCTGCTCAGCCTGTTATAGAAATTTGCGACATCCATCCCTTTCGATACATTCGTTAAGGTCATTCTTACTCGGCTGAATCGGGCGAGGAAGTCCCTCAATCCCTCTCTCGGAGACTGTTTGATAGCAAATATGTCTTTTACTCTCGCCTCTGCCTTTTTGGCCCTAGCATGGGCCGTTACAAACTTGTCGGCCATTTCTTAGAATGTTTCAATGGAACGTGCGGGCAGCTGTGAATACCATGTTAATTCTCCTCCAGTGAGGGTCTCGCCCAATTTTTTCAACAAGATGGAGGATACTTGTCCTTGGAGAGGTCATTGCCTTTCACGGCGGTGACGTAGTGAGTCACATGGTCTTCGGGGTCGGTCGTGCCGTCGTATATTTTCAGGTAAGGTGGCATTTTAAAGATTTTTTGTATGGCATGTGGCGTGGCATCGTCACTGTACGGTTGTTCTATGAACCGACCAACATCTCTCTTTGGCAAGAGCTTAGGAGAGCCTGGTATTTTATCGACCTTTTCTTGGTGTTCTCTCATTTGGTCCCGAAGTACCTTGTTCTCATTTTTCATTTCCTCCATCCTTTTCAGAATGGTCGTGAGAATGTCGTCACCTGCAATGTTAACAACACTGTGAGTAATACCTATCGTTGCAGGAGGAGGAGGAAGTTGATCATGTTGCTCGTCTACTGGTGGTATAACGCAAGTCCTTGCGCTTTCTGTAGCCACGTCCCGAATGGGCTATATGGAGGACGCTGGTTAGCGTGTCAATTAGCCAAGCTCGAGGAGCTTTTTTACTGCTAGTGGCGCCTCCTCCATCACGGATGTGGAGGCTCCCTTACCAAGACATTCCGTGATGCTACATTGAGGAGGGGGTGACCCGCCTCGCCTGGGGGAGGCATTGGGCGTTGTGTCCTCGTCCACTGCTTCATAGCTCTCATTGATGATGCTCATGAGGTTGGTTGGGAGGTCGCTCATTATTCTCACTCTTTCTTCTCTATTACCTGCCATATTGGATCCGTGTATACAAAGAAAAAGGGAATCTTGTTCTTGGTCTTTTTTTTTACGTTAGCAATCCATGTTAGTCGTAGATCTGGAGGTAATAAAAAATTTAACTAGGAAATCCCCACAGACGACGCCAATTTGTTTGACCAAAAAGTGTAACTTCCGGTTAAACCTTTATATTTATATAATGTTGGGTTAAACCTAGTTAATAATAATATTCCTAAACGTGGATCTTGAAAATACGAATAATGCAGGGTCGATCCAGTCGGGGATTAATAGTGTCGTGCGTTAAATATTCCCAAAGCATGAGGAATAATGGAGGAGTAACTAGCAATAAATAACAATAAATGGCATTTAAGTAAATAGAATGAATGATTCACCCAATAATGAATGAGCTAGATGATTGTTCCTCCTGACAGTGATGCGTGACAAATAAATCCTAGAATGTTCGAACTATTCTCAGATCTGATGGAAAAATATGGAATAATATAAGTAAGAATGTTTGATGAAAAGGTAATGTTTGTATCTTTGCTAGAGAGAGAATCTTCTTCTGAAAAATGTTCTTTATCCGGTGAATGTCACATATCCTACACCATTGTTTCTTTTTCTATTTATACGAGACATGTCCCTAACAAACCCTAATAGTACAAGTGCAAAAATATTCACTAGAATATTCTCGTTAATATCCTATCTCAAAAACCAGCCGTACTGTTCTGTCAACGGTGCTCGACCTTGGTCATTGTTGGCATCTCGACCACGAATCTCGCTGCTTCCTGGTCGACCTCGACTGACTCTTTGCTTAATGCTATATTATCCTAAATATTCTAGGGCAGATTTTGACCTATACAGTAACAATATGCAGCATGTGTTATCACTATATATATATATATATATATATATATATATATATATATATATATATATATATATATATATATATNATATTTCGTTTGTCATTAGAGGAAATGATCTCTTGTAGTGACTTACAATTTGAATAGAAGAAAATGACCTTGTCAGATATTTTGTGTGGTATTTACACTTATAAAAATTTGACTAGAAGAAAATTATCACTCATATTAATTTTTTAATAAGGTGATATTAAAACGTAGTATCGTTTCTCCAAAAAAGAAAAGCTAGAAGTTCTATGATTCCTTAGCAAATCCATTCTGTTCGTTTTGTAACAACCTTAATCTCTGGTTAATTCTGTAATGATGTTACTATTTTGTTATTCTTTTAAAAAAACCTATCGTGGTAATATATGCTTCTTTTTGTAATAGCAACCGATGTTAAATTAAAAAATACATATTATATTAAAAGAATTAAATAAATTGAAAAAAAAAAGAGAAATCAAAGTTAGAAATAGAAGTTTATGTTTGTATGACACAGAACAAATGAAAAGCGATTCTTTTTCTCAAGCTATACAAGATTTTGCTTGCCGACATTCAAACAGCAAAGATCACTTTTAACCCACGATCAAAATATTTTTTGTATACAACGTACAAAAATATGTATATATATATATATATATATATATATATACACATACAAAAAGTTTACTATAATTTTCCGGCTATTATTTTGAGAGCGGCTATACAATATCATTTTCTCAAATTTAAACCAAAGTTGTTCCTAATAGGACATCAGTAGTTGAGAGGCTCATTGAAATTTTAAATCGCGATAAACTGTAATAACACTAGTTCAAATTTCAATGAGCCTTCCGAACGTTAAATAGGGCGACTTGGAAAAATTCAGCAACCTTTCAAATATCAAATGTGTATATTTACTATATATAAGAATGGTCTCCAATACAAAAACAGTTGATCAAATGTGATGTATAGTTTCTAAGACATGTATATGCTGAAGCAATAACTATGGCCGCAATGGAAATGGCATCAATTTACAAACGAATTGTAAGTGATGGCTAATCAACGACAGAGCTGACTGCACAGCCCCTGAATCTGAGACGTACTTGGATTCGACAAAGAATATGATCTTGTCTTGTTGCTGTTGGAGCATGTCAATGTAAGCTGGTTGTCTGTTTGCTCAGACTGCAAGAACGAATCGACAAATGAAGTTCAAATTTACATCCCTAACCTAAGTTCTGTAACCATGCAATCGGAAAATGAATGTTTCATGTCATGACAGTGAAGGAGCTTTATTGAGATTCGTGGAACGAGAAATTCAGTAGCTACTTACCATACAGGAAACAGGCTCTGTGTTGCAACTCCACCTTGAAGTGGGTACACAGCTCATATAATGGCACCAAGAACAATGATCGTTTAAATCTACTCCGCGGAGAAGCATGACCAAGCCGCTAGTGAACCTGCACCAAGGAGAATCCACTACTGAGATAACCAAGTTCATCAAATTCAGAATCTTATTTATCCTAAATTTATAGTTTAAAGACTATAATTGTCAAAATCATGGAGTTGAAACCATGAACTGATCGATAACAGAAGACTAGAGTAGTGGGACCTACATCCTACAAATAACATGTCACTTAGATTTTCAAGCTAGGCACATTATGGTGACTGTAGTTGCTTGGCAACAAATAAGTGTTTCACTAAGTCGAGACCCATTGATCAAAAGGTAATTAAGAAGTATCAATCAAGTCCTGGAATGAAAAAAAACTTCGGTTTTTTTATTATTAGTAAAACGAAAACAGCTTAGTTTTATAAACATTTAAAGGCATATGCCCCAAGATTAACATATAGAGACATGCAACGGGTTGCTCCTCCTACCAACTACTATGTCCGTGCTATCCCAAAACTAAGTGGGTGGTCCCTCAACCTGCTAGCTTATTGGGCTAAGTAATAAACTCAAATCAGCACTGATCTATCCAGACTTTGGTACTCAAAACTCTTTATGAAGTCACATCGTGGTTCTTGCAGAGTTAGTAACATAAGTTTCATCTAATCACTACTACATGTTACTTTGTCACTCTACTTAAGCACCCATTAGGTTCATAACAAATAGCATATATGACAGCACCAACAGCAGAAACTTGTGTAGGATTGAGATTCTTCTAATTTTCTTCTTTTTTGCTTTAAGTATGTCAAACTGGAGTAGAAGACAAATAAAAGAGATGACAAAATGCCAAAAAGAAAGGACTGGTGAAATAGACAGTTAGAATGATATAATAATGCAAAATGTGTAAATTATTAAATTCACTGTAGTTTAATAAACCCCCCCCCCCCCCCCCAAAACCACCACCACCAAAGAAAGAAACATAAAGAGAAAAGGTCATTTTTGGCACTTCTTCTGCAGCCTAATTAAAACATGACAGCACAGGAAAAACAAGGTAGAAACTTACCCGATTATCAGAAGAACAAGAGAAATAACCCATAGGACCATCTGATACACCTTGAATTTAGGTTTAGCTGATGTTGAAGAATATCCACTGGATGCATATCTCTGGCTCACCCAACCAAATTGGGGCCGAATCAGAAACACGAAACCAAGAAGAAAACCAGACATAAATCCTCCAATATGAGCGAAGTTGTCAACATGCGGGAGAATTCCGACCGCCAGATTTATAACAATGATGACCACAAGAGTCACTAAAACTGCGAGCTGCAGAAAAGGGGAAAACAAGGAGCCAAACGGCTTTATAAGATGATTGGTTCTCAATCAAGTAATCAGCAAGCCTACCATTAATGGCAGGTGTGAACTGTTATAAGAGTTGTTCAATAAATACCTTATTGGCGTATATAGTCCAATTGATTATCAGCTCAGAAAGCATGCTTCCCAGCAACCCAAAAAGTGCACCAGAAGCACCAACAGATATATTTGACTTAATAAATAGAGCTGAGAACAAGCTGCCACCAAGTCCCGCAATGATATAGAGCAGGCCAATGCGTACTACGGAACATAATAAAGAAAAATAAGCCACTGCATTCAGCTCAAACCATATCAACATGTATATAAGCAAAAAAATTAAAATGGATATATATAATTGACTGCAATCCACCTCTATTGAGAACTGCAAAGAAGATGCAAACCATCACATAAATCTTTTAAGCAAAAAGGAAAAAAAGAACAAGATATAACTACTGGAGACTTGAGTATCTAACAGGACAAGGCCAGACTACTGATTTAGGGAATACTTAATTCCATAAATCTCAAATGTGATAATTGAACTGAATCCTCTTGTATAAATGGACATCAAGGGATCAAACGTTATGTACGTAATGCAAATGACAAAATAGCACAGTTTTGACGATTTTATATCAGCACATTCAGATAAGAGCTTCTCCACTCAATTGGATCCATTGAATTGTTCAGCAGCATCTTTTACCGCCAAATTTTTAAAGGAGAAGATAATATTTTAAAAAAAAAAAACGGGGGGGGGGGGGGGTAGGGGGGGGGGTAAGGAAATGTTAATTAAGAGTATCTATCAGAGTATTCCCATATATTCCATATCCTTGTCCCATGCTCCAGTCAGTAGTCAGTACTCTGAAAAAACTTCAGAGGGATTTCCTATTACATGCTTCAAGTGGGACAGGAAATTTCACTTGGTAAATAGGGAGACAGTCACAACATGAAAGTGTTGGGGTGGATTTGGGATTAACGATTTAAGGGTTTTAACAAGGTGTTATTGGATAAGTGACCGTAAATTCAGGATAGACGCGAATGCCTTTTGGAGGGAGGTGATCGCAGAGAAATAGGGGATCTTGAAAGAGGGATGGAGAAGTAAAGATATCACACCTCCTTATAGGTGCGGAGTATGGAGGAATATCTTGAATGGGTGCGAATAATTAAATGGGAATGTATCATTCAGCGTGACAGTGATCGGAGCAAGGTAAGTTTTTGGGGACATACGTGGTGCAGGAATAGCACCTTGAGAACCACATTTCCAAACGTGTATACAAATTCATGCCAAAAGAAGATATTAGTCCAACAGATATGGAGTCTACAAGGGGGAGAAGTGCATTACAATTTGAGGTTTAGGAAAACCATGCACGACTAGGAGTCTAGGAGGTTGCAGAATTCCATAGTTTGATTGAATTGCTTCACAATCAAAGTATTTCATAGGTTAGCCATGATGAATGGAGACGGGGGAAAGCAAATAATTGTGTCTTCTCTGTTAAGTCCTATTATGAGAAGCTTCTGAGTAGGGAGGATTCAACTTGCCTTCATCTCTCTATATGGACCTCAAGGGTACAGAGAAATGTGTGTGTTTTAATTCACTAGCTGCACAAGGGATGATTTTGATAGCTGAGAATTTGAGGAAGAGAATGATTACTTATTTCAATTGGTGCTTCATGTGTAAAAACTCAAGAGAAGACTTGAATCATCCTTTTTTTTTTTTGAAAAAGGTAACAAAACTTGAATCATCTTATTTGAAAGATTACGTATTTCAATTGGTGCTTTGTTTGTTGCGGAAAATCCTGAGATGGTCTGGACTTTAGTGGATGATGCCCGTCACTGTTAATGTTTAGCTGGATTCTTAGAAGATGGAAGAGAAGACGCAGAGCATGGGATATTGCTAGCACTAATGTAGATCACACGGAGAGAGGGAGAGAAAGAAAGAAGGAGATCTTTTAATAGAGTTTAATAGAGTAGAGAAGGATTTTGTACACTTGAGGAATAGCATCTTATCCCTTATTTCTTTTTTGTGCACCCACGAGGTCCATATATGTATAGAAGATTGAGTGGCATTCATAAAAATACATTTTACAAGGTTTTCTATCTTTTGATATACTTCTTGAATACAGGTTCTTTTTTCCCTTCTTTTAGTGAAACTTTTTAACCTATATTCAAAAAAATGTGAGATGCAATGTTATCAAGTCAACAACATACTAAATCCAAGTGAACATTTCAATCTTTTTTACTGATACGTAGGTCTTAGATTCTGCTTTTTCCAAATTTAATATCAGCTAAGACAAGTATGAGCTTATAAATCTCGTGACTAAAAAATGAAGAAAAGTTGTAGCAAATAAGTCTTCAGTTTCTGGAATCTTAGTACTTCTAGAAATGCAACATAGCATCAATTGTGAATCTGCAGCAAGATAAAAGTTTTAAGGACTTCGATAGGAGCGATGTGTAGCAAAACCGAAATGTAAATGCAGGTAAGAGCTCTGAAGATTTAGGAGTGTAACACATTACCAAATCCAAACTCTCGCTCCAGCCGAATGCCAATGACTATCAGACTCAGCATGTTGGCCAGTAAATGAAAAACTCCACCATGCAACCACATGCAAGTAATAAGACGCCACCCTTCATGTTCATGGACCACCTTATTCACGTCTAAAGCACCCATCTTCTCTAGTCTAAACAAAAAGGAAAAGATAAAAAACTTTTTACATGTGATGTTGATATTTATATGTTCCAATGTAGCTTACGTTTAAGCACAGAGAATTGATTTACTAGCCTAGAAAAGCAACAAAAAAAGAATGCCACAAACTCATTCATCAACCTCAATGCGGTAAAAGATCAACAAGTTTCAGAAATCTAATCATCAAATATTGAAGTGTATGACTAGTCAAACGTACCGGCTCATAGGTGGCGTGATGATGATTAAATGTAATAAAATAGGATAAGTTAGACCTATAATCACATGAAGGGAAGTTTTACAAAAGACCTACAATCTCTTGAATCCATGCAATTTTAAACACACTGGAAGCGAAAAACCTGTATAGTCAATACCGATTAGGTTGGGTTAAGGTTTAGCTGCTATTAACACACAATAACTACGGTGTTTGACATGAGTTTTTTTAGTTTGGTTAGAGATTGCACGACACTGCAGGGATAGGTATGAAATTTAAAGAACATCTCGGTTTAGGAGAACCCTTAATATTGTCCAAGAAGATAATTTTTCTCTCATCATCCCATTGGGAAAGCCAAAGCTTTCTCTCATCATCTGTGGTCTAAGAATTCCTCATTTGATGCAGTCCACAAAGGGGTCGCCATTTTACCTGGCCTGGTGCTCATAAGGTTATCTTCATACAAGGAAAAAACCTCCATATGAGGTGAAAAATTTGCCAAGAGATGTTGCATGTCTAACAAAGAGGAAGCGCCAGCTTGGGTTGGCATTTTCTTTTTATTTTTTGCTCTTTCTTGGTACAATATGAAGCTAGAAAATTAAGTGCAAACTATGGAAAAACACTTGGTAAAAGATGAAGCTAAGTAACTAAAGCACAATTATTAACAAACAAGCTCCTCGTAGCTTGATCTGGATCCTTGCAAAAAGCGGGACAAAAGAATGCCAAAGAGATACCAATACAGCATTGACGGCAACACTGAAGAGCATGTGCAATTTCCTCTTTTGATCCGGCTTACTTTCTACACCTCCTGTGTTCCTAATTCAATCTGTACCAATAAAATCCTCTTTTCCAGTACCCAAGCAGAAGATTTGGTAGTCAAACCTCACAGGTTAGAGTGATGATAATCACCAGCCCCCTCTCCCCTTCCCTACAAAAACCCATCTAAATAAAGCCTACCATAGTGCCCTCTTGACTACTTGATCAAAAAAGGCACACCTATAATCATATTGAGTATTGCCTCATCTTATTCAAGCTAATTCAAACAACTTAAGCTCGACCACACCTATAAGTGAATACAGAAAACTTCAACTTGTGATAAAATTGACCCTTCCAACCATGGTGGAGCCATGAATTTATACAAGTGGATTCAAAAAAGTTTTATAATGTCGCACATGGTATTTGAACCTATGACCTAAAGAAATTTTTGAACCCCTTTGTCACTGCAATAGAACCTTCTCTTATGTCAAACGGGATTCAACAGTTTATATACATATAACCACAAAGTTCTTTTTTTTCCTGTTTACACAGCATAATTTTCCAAAGAAAAGGATTCAATTGAACCCCCTTGGCTTTAAATAGCTCCGCTCGTGCCTTCCACAAGCTTCCCAGCCCATCCCTCCCTTAGGCCGTCATGCTGTACCTCCACTAATTAACTGGGTAACCTGCTACAGCTCACAACTATAGGTGCTGGCAAACCTGCACACCAACTCAAACTTGGAATCTAAAGGTTTTCTTTTGTTGTTGTTGACAACGGAGAAATCCCTGAGGGCCAGTGGCACAGGGTTCTAAACTAGGTAGATACTGGAACCGTGCCTTTACCCTTCTCCGCTTAAATACCAGGCTTTTATCTGCGCGGTCCAAACCTGGACACATCATGAGATGTGCTCTTACCACAAGACCAAAAACCTAGGGGCAACCTAAAGGTTTTTCTCCTATCCCTTAGAGACAGGAGCATAGAACAAAGGGCAGCCCAGTGTACTAAGCCCCTGCTATGGACGGGGTTTGGGGAAAGGCCGGACCACAAGGGTCTATTGTACGCAGCGTTATCCTGCATTTCTGCAAAAGGTTATTTCCGCGGCTCGAACTCGGGACCTTGTGGTGCAGCAACTTTACCAGTATGCCAAGGCTCCCTTCAAAGACAGGAGCATAGAGTACACCATAAAACAGAGAGATTTCACAAACAAATACTCCATTGATTATCAACTTAAATAAACAAAAAAAGGGATAAGAACGAGATATACATACGTGTTAGAAGAAGGCCCAAGAAGAGGATTTTCACCGAAAGGCTGAAAGGAAAATCTACCCAAAAATCCAGCAACACAAGAAACAGAGTTGTGGGGGCAGTTATTTACATACATGGTCACAAAAAAAGTCACCACATTGGCTATAACGAAAGATGGTATTAACCATGGAAACCATTTCTTAAAATGCTTAATTTCTCTATAAACAACAGGTGGTCCTCCTCCTGCTGATGTTCTTGCTGGCTCTACTGGGTGTATTGAGTTACCCCCTTTCTTTGAATTGACCTGGATTTGGATCTCCGGTACACTTCCGGCCATCTCGCCGGAAAATCAAGAATGCTGGCCGGAAAATCAAGAATGATGAGTTTTTGAAGAAAACTAAGGGAGTGGGGTGGGTGGGGGGAGTTAACGTGGATTGGGAGAGAGGATAAAGTCAAGTCTAAGGATTAAAAATTGATTGATTGATTCATACGAAGATGTTTTTGCTTTCTTTGCCGACGAACTGTAGTTTCGCACACTATTCCTTCACCTTTTGTAGTCTTCGTACATTTCTTTTTTCTTTTCTTTTATTTCTCTCTTTTGTCCCTATTGCCAACTTCTTTTATTGAGGTAAATAATATTTTACACTCTTAATTCTTAAATCACCAATTGATATTTACGAGTAAGTATTATTATAATATAAATTATATTTTAAAAATAAGACAAGTTATTTATTATAATATGTATACGTGACCTCATGGCTAATGTTATAAAAATTACTTACATCTCTTATATTCCTTTTTCTTTTACTTTAGTTCTAATTCTGAATGTGTACAAATTCTTTAAGCAGGTTGATTTCTTATAAATTAATAATGTAATCTGATTTCCTAATTTGATTTTTGAATTTTTAAATTTCGGAATAAGAAAAAAAGAGGGAATTAGTTTGTGGCTGACGTTGAAATCTAAGACTTTAATCCCAAAGATTTGATAAATCGGAACTCATTCTAAAGTAAAACTAGAGTATTAGATGTAGCTTTCAATAGACATTTTTGTGTTTACATTTTATTATATGCACTTTCGTTTGAATAAAAGATAATACATTCAAACGGACTAAAAGTATCTTTGTTGTATTATTTTTTCTTGTTTGATCTACAAATTTAAAATAATTATTGTGTTTCTTCATTGCAATTCATATAATGTGCCGAAATTCAAATCCATAACTCTCCAATTTAATCAAATTCAATTTAATACTTTCATATCTCTGGCTTTATATCTATTCACTTTATTAGTTTGTTATTGCCTCTATAGAGAGAAAGTGTTCTCTGCATAAAAACAATGCACTATGTAAAGATATATCGATAATTGTGTCAAGTCATTAACATTTCATTTCGTGATTGTTTGAATAATAAACATAAAAAAGAGTCTATTTCTCAGGAGTTCACTGAACTAATGAAAATTGTTTATAAAAGTCACTTTACTTTATTTTGTAACCGGAAAGTCATCATACTTTGCACATTATAACTCAAAAGTCACTCAACACGTTTAGGACATATTAAATATTATTGTTCATTTTTTTAACTCAACCATTTAAACAATATTTAAAAAAACACCTATTTAAACCGTGACTCAACCCGCTCTTTGACCCGACCCACTCTCTCTAATTATTTTTGTTACAAAAAACGTAAATATTACTTTGCTGTTAATTATCTTGGTTTTCAACATATTGGTTTAAGCAAAATATTAAATCAATTCAACTATAAATGATCTTCTAGTAACATTATTTTTACTATAAGCAATGCGCGTTCTTGTTCTAAAATATCGAGAATATTGTCTTTTAATTTACTCTTACATTAATATTTCTCAGTCAAAATTTCAAGCATAAATAACCTTTTTCATTTTTCCTTCCTCCTTTTTATTTTCTTCCACTTCAACGCTGCAAATTTTGTTGTTTCATTTTCAAATTTAACTCCTCTAGTTTGTTAAGATTATTTCTTATTCTCTATTTAATACATTATTTAAACCAATGTATACATTCAGTATAACTATATTGACAACCAGTATAATATACTACAACAAAGTAATATTTACGTTTTTTATAACAGAAATAAGAGAAAATAGGTCGGGTCATGGAACGGTCAAGTCATTATTTAAATGGGCTTTTTGATTTCGTAAATAGTTGGGCTAAAAAGAAATATGAAAAATAATGTTTAATAATGGGGGCATTTGCATCTATACCCGTTTTTTGTACCACATTTTAACTTGTGCCCGCTTTGCAGAAAAAATTGCAAGCGTACCCGCTTTTTCACATAACTTCAGCCCACGGGGCTGAAGTTTTTCTTTTGTACTGGAAAACTTCAGCTGAAGTTTTTGTCTTTGTAACCGAAAAATTTAAGCAGTTTTCCAACTTAAGTTTTCCAGTTATAAAATAAAAACTTAAGCAGTTTCCAGCTTAAGTTTTCTAGTTATACAATAAAAATTTAAGCTTTAGAGCTTAAGTTTTTCAGTTATAAAATAAAAACTTAAGCAGTTTCCAGCTTAAGTTTTCCAGTTATAAATAAAAACTTAAGCAGTTTCCAGCTTAAGTTTTTCAGTTATAAATAAAAACTTAAGCAGTTTCCAGCTTAAGTTTTCCAGTTATAAAATAAAAACTTAAGCAGTTTCCAACTTAAGTTTTCCAGTTATAAAATAAAAACTTAAGCAGTTTTCAGCTGAAGTTCTTATTTTATAACTGGAAAACTTAAGCTCTAGAGCTGAAGTTTTCCAGTTATAAAACAAAAACTTCAGCTCTTTCCAGTTATAAAATAAAAACTTCAGCTCTAGTTTTCCAGTTATAAAATAAAAACTTCAAGTTTTTGTGTTGTAACTGAAAAACTAGAGCTGAAGTTTTTGTGTTGTAACTGGAAAACTTGAGCTCTAGAGCTGAAGTTTGCCAGTTATAAAATAAAAACTTCAGCTAGAGCTGAAGTTACCTAGTTATAAAGGGAAGCTGAAGATTTTTAAAAAGTGGGTACGGATGCAAACAAAAAGACAAAACGGCTACAGGTTAAAGAGGGGAGCCCAAATAGGGCGCCCCGTGCAATTTTTACTTAATAATGCCTTAAAAGTGCTGAGTGACTTTTGAGTTACAACGTGCAAAGTATAATGACATTCTAGTTACAAAACAAAGTAAAGTGACTTTCATAGACAATTTCTATTAGTTCAGTGACCATATGAGAAATGGACTCCATAAAAAGAACAATCGAGAAAAGCATGCTAAATCAGAAAATCTTATCAAACCCAATTTAATTTTTATATCAACTCAATTATAAGCGATAAATACTTTTAAATTAAGCTTTATTATTTAACACTGTTGATTAATTACGTAAAATATATCTTCAATTTACTTATAAATCTTAAAATCAAATTGATATTTGGTTGAAGATGATCACATCGAATGAAGGGACCAAAATATTGGAACATGTCGATGTTTCATGAAGCACGAACAAGATAGATTCCTAAGTCCTAACAGAAAATATGTCGGTCATTTTCACTTATTATTGTTTAGAAGTATTTTTCGCAATAACTGAAAGCATAATAATAATTTTAACATATATTTAGATGATTTGAATTAATCGTCGCTCTAGAGCGAATAATAAAAACACCATAAAAACCAAGAGCTAAAGCAAAAAGAACTGGATGGTCCATCATATCCTCTTGTTTGTCTTTTTATAAATATTTGTGGTTGTGAGGAGCACAAAGCTTACAAATAATACTTAGTGTACAGTTGAACTGTTCTTGGCAGAGGCGATGTAGCCTTTCGGTCTCAAGTCTCAACTCATAATTTTCGACTCATACATATATAAATATGTATATAAAAATTTATTAAAATCTCAAAAAATATTAGATTTAAACCCATAATTTTAACTGTGTAATTAATTTTGTACAAAGTTAAACCCATTAAATTTTAATTCTAGATCCGCCTCTCGTTGTTGGAGTTTTGACTCAATTAAATATTGGACATGTTTGTTGTTATGCTTGTGAGATTGTATTCATGCAGACACGTTTATAGCCCCCATGACTTGCTCCTTCAGGAATGCCTAATCCATAAATTTAACGCCTCAATTAGTTTCGACCTTTGCCCTATAGCTGATCACGTGATAAAATCAAGGTCGTGTTTGTAATTTATCTACTAACAAATAGGTATTTACATGTTTAGTAAAATTTGATTAATCCCCACAGATTATTTATGGCGAAATACATAGATGGTCCCTATAAGTTGTCCTCAACTATCATGTAAATATCTTAACTGAGCTCATTTCCAGTTACACACCTCTGCTTGGTAAAAGTGTGCCTACTAGATACCTTAGGATGACATGGCAAATCAAGTGTTTCTCACCTAAATTTGAGCGTGAACTTATTATGTTTTTATGTTCTCTCATTTTTTCCACATTAAATTTTTTTGTTATGTAGGTCCCATTATAATTTTTATTTTTTCCCACGTTATTTTCACTTTCTTACAGAAAAATCATCTCCACCGTAATTTTTATGTGGGTCCCACTACGTTTTTGAATTTTTCCACATTAATTTTATTTAAATCCCAAAATAATTCGTCCCACCAAACTTTCTTAACCTAACCGGGCCAATATATGTAGCTCCTCCACGGCTCCACCTTTCTCCATTAATATACCTTTTCTCCTTTAATTTTGAAAAAAATTACTCAATAATAGTCTCCATACCATAATAATTTCACTGACTACGCACAGAAATTCAATCTCATTTTCAGCAATTGGCGTTTTCCAATTCCTTTTTGAGGCTACAATTTGAAATCTTCGATGGTCCAATCAAATTGTCTTTTAGCAATTGGTAGTGAAGCTCCAGTTGTTCTGCTCGTGTCTTGGCGACGACATGGTAAGGACTGAAGCACAACAATGGACACTTTAAAAAGCACTGTCAAAATTATGTCAAGACCCAATTTAACCTACCAACAAGGCAAATAATTGTGTAATTGAGTTATCTTCTGGACTAAAAGATTGTAGATTTTGTTACATGTGGTTGGTGGGAAAGAAAGTTTGGAAGAAGAAGGAGAAAGGGGACGGAATGAAGAATGGGAGAGGGGTCATCGGAGAAGAAGACCGGAGGATAGGATGTTATGAGAAGAAAGAAATAGGGATAGTGTAGTGGTGGGTGCCTGATTTGTAATTTACTAGTTTATTAGTTTTTTTTTAATAATATTATTTCCTATTGTTTAGTTACGTGTCAAATACTAATTGGTTCTTAAAATTATTTTCGAATGTGTATCACACGCGATATGGGCCGACTAAGTTGGGTATTTACTTGATACACTTGATAGCCACTTGAAGTGTCTAACTGGAATGAGCTCAATTGAGGTGTTTACCTGATAGTTGAGGACAACTTAAAGGGGCCATATATGTATTTCGCCATTATTTATTCCCATTTTAAGTTATCAAACATAGTATTAACTTGTTGTAATTTAATCGAATAATAACTCTTTGATACTTCAACTTAACTCAATTTGAATAAGTGTTAAACTCATTCATTGCATGTGGGGTATTAGTAGTCTGAATTTAACAAGGTACGTGTGTTTACCCTTAAAATGGATAACAATTAAATTTGTATGTGGTTTTAAGGATATGTGGATTGATTCAACACAATTAATCAAGAATGTTAGATAAATGAATTAAAGATGAGGTAAATAAGCAAACCACTTGTGATTTTGAGTCCGGGCTCAGCTTTTTAGCTTAACAATAATTGCACCCTCGACCGGACCCTCGATTCGAAGCCAGATGCTTATGAAGAACTATGATTAAAATGAGAATTGTTCAATAGCTAGAAAGCAGAGAAAATAATTTGTACTGCCTTGATATACGTGTTACAATGTTTATTCAATGAAAAAGCTTCCCCTTTATATAGTAGGAGAGTTTCACTCCTATTACAATTCTTAAAAAGGTAAGAAAAAATCCTCCTTTCTCGTCAATTACTGATATGCTATTGACGTCGGGCGGGATTTGCATAGTGATACCCGCTTGGGGATATCGCGGCTTTCTGTTAATCGTGTGCAACCGTTTGTAGTGCTTCCCGAGGTTTAGGAGCTCGCTCTAGCTTCGGGGAGCGTTGTCTTGCCAGGCTCGGTAGCGATCACACCATTCGGCCCCTGGTACGAAAAGTCCCTGGCTTCGATTCTGATCCCATGCAGTCATATCTCCGCTTCGTTTGACCCACCGAGAAATCGGGGTACATGTTACCCTTGGTTTTACCCGTATACAGATAGTCCCCTCGTTTCCCAATGAGTAGATTTTCCGAAACGTTGGGAAACGATAGATGTTCCCCAGTTCCTCACTTCATACGTTTTAACCGAAATGATGAAGGAGCCTAAATGTCCCATCAGTCGCATCGTTCTGACTTCGAACACGTGTCAACCATCGGTTGGTCGCCTCCAGATGTGAAGCGTCGCGTAATGATTATGTTTTCTCCTATAAAAGCCTCGACCTTTTGTACCTTTTCCACTTTCCGATCTTAGCTCTTATCTTCGAATTCCCTAGCACTTCCAACTCTTCCAAATCTTCATCTTTTTACCCTTAACCTTCAAATTTTCACAATTGTTCTTCAATTTCTACCCACATCTTTATCCTACCTTCAAACCTTCATACATTTTCTTGGATTTCAACCCAGAACCTCATATCTTCACTCTCAAACTCCAAATTTTCATAAACTCTTTCCAAATCTTCTCATATTTTCTAGATTTACGATGGCCAAGACTTCTAAATCAATTCCTCAGCAGGCTGCCTCTTCTTCTTTTCGCCGGGCCACAGGCACCGAGGCGACCATCCCCGAAGTGGTTATTCTCGAGACGCCTGCTCTTGAGGCGGTTGCTCCCGAAGTGGCTGCCGCAAAATTTGCCTCAGAGCCTCCCCTGAAAAGTTTTATTTCCGGGGTCTGTTCAGTCTTAGATGACTTCGGAGTTGAGAAGGCCTCATCCAATCAAGACCGAGTTGAAGGGGCATCGAGATACATATGCTCTATCACCGAAGATACCCTTCCCATTGTTCGAGAGGACTGTAACTAGGGAGGTAAGGACGTTGTAGTCCTCGGGCCTGAGGACGATGTCACCACTCATTTGGAGGGGTATTTAAGTGTTTACACTTATCCCTTCACACTAGGCCCGATGGACTCTATTGTTTTGGACTTCTGCAAGAGATACAAGGTGTGTCTTGGGCAAATCCACCCGTCTCTTTGGAGGATCGTCATCCTCCTCCTTTATTTTACGAATAACACCGAGTCTCCTCGGTTCACCCTTGACCACTTGCTCCGTCTGTATAGTCCCCAAATCTTCCCAGGGGGACTAATCAAGCTCACTCGCCGGGCCAGCAAGGCTCCCTTTTCGAACACTGACGAGGATCGAGACCGAGGCTGGCAAGGGCACTTCGTCCGAGTGAAGACTGAAGACTTAATCCCTCCCGAGTTTCTGCAATTCTCCTAGAAGTGGAATGCATCTCGTGAGTATACTCTTTCCTTAAGTGTCGAGTTCTCTTTGTTCCCCCCCTCACTGTTAGTATTTGTGATCGTGCAGCTGTTGCTCGGGTTCCCAATGCAACCCCCAGCTCAAGGAGTGGATTGAAGGTATCTGCAAGCAGATGTCGTATTTTGAGTGCTCATGGAGCAAGCTTTCAAAGGGCCGATAGGAGGCCCGTTCACATGGTAAGGCTCTTTTTAGAGTAGTTTATATTATTCCCCGAACATACATAATGCTGACCCTTTCTCTTTCCGTCGCAAGTTTGCCTAAGACCACTTAACTCAGGCCGTTGAAAGGCGGCAAGGACGCGTCCCTACCCATTGATCCCTCCGTTATGAGACAGCCCAGGGATGTCAAAGGGGAAAAGAAGAAGAGGAAAAGAAAGTCCTCGGGCTCGGAGGGGTCCGAGGTAAAGATAAAAAAGAGGTCGGCCACTCAGGACCGCAAGTCCAAGAAGAATACTGGGTCCTGAGTACCAGACTCCGATTTGCTTTACCGGCTCAGGGATGAGCCCGAAGAAGATGATATCTTTGTTGCCCATGGTTCGACCCTTGCCGGGGAGCAGGAGGCAACTGAGGAGAAGAGCCATGAGGCTGACCTCCCTCCGACTCGAGAGGCCGAGACGGAGACGGGGGCTGAGACCTCCGAGAAGCCGCTTCTGCTCCGAAGGAGGCGCCCGGTGTAATAGACATCATGGAGCCGCCCTACTACACCAAGTCCATGCTTGAGGAGGCCCAAGCAGGAAAAGAGACGTCGAGTGAAGGGGTTCATGGCACAGATGACCCTCTTCACTCCTTCTTTGATGTGCAGACTCGTCCACTTTAGAAGACTTTTCCGGGCTGGGCGACATGGAGTTCCCGAGTGTGGACCCTGGCCACAAGAGAACAGTCATTCTTACGGTCCCGAAGGATGCTTGAGTTATGTCTGCTCCCGTGGGCATAGCCAACTACCTCTGATGCCTGGTGACCTAAGAGGACCAGGAAAAGATGAATGAGGTGGGCACGTCATGTCTCTTCAACGAAGCTCAGCAGATGCTAAATCGGGTAAGGCATCAATACTCTTTTGTGGATTCCACTTAGGTTTTAATAACTCTTATTATTTTCGTTACTTTGCAGGCCTCGGTGCTTCACCATGAGATCTTCCTTAGGTTCCGCTCCGAGATCACCCAGCTCGAGTTTGAGTTCGAGGAGCAGGCTCAAAAGAAGGATATGCACAAGCTCCTTAGTGAGAAACAAGACGGGGTCATCAAGGACCTTCAGGCCGAGCTGGACAGGGCTCAGAAGGAAACTTCAACCCTGAGGCGGGAACATGCCGACCTGGTCGAAAAGGTAAAGGTCTTTGAAGTTAAAAATGAGGAGCTAGTTATGGTGGCTAATGACAAAACCTCGCAGGTCCAACAGAAGATCGACCAGATCGACCAACTCCAAATCGAGATGAACGAGGTCCAGGCCATGGCCGATGGGTGGAAGAGCAAAATAGACCTGCTGGCTTCGAAGAGGGAAACCGCCAAGGCAAAGCTGGCATCGGTAGAGGTTCAACTCCGGGTGAAAAAGGAGAAAGCTGACAAGTGGTCTCAGCTGAATGACAACTTCCGAGCACAGTTGAGCTTGGCTGTCGCGGAGAGGGATCGGTATGGAAAACAAAGCAGTGAAATCCAAGTTGGCTACAATCTCCACTGATGCCGACGAAATGATGGCCTAATACAAAGCCGATGTGGAGGCAGCCAAAGTCCGCTTGAAGGCGAAGGTCGAATATATGAAGCGGCTATCCCGCAAAGAGACCCTAGAAGAGATCCATGCCCGAGATTTTGACCTGTCGGTCAAGATCGAAGAAGCCAAAAAATCCGAGGCCGAGGCGAAGAAGCTTTTTGAGCCTGAAGGTGCCGAAGGTTCTGAGGGTTCCGAGGGTTTTGAGGGATCCGAAAGTTTCGATGGCTCTGGTGAAGAGTCGGCCCTGGTGAAGATCGGGCGTAGATTCCTTAGTTTTTTTTTAGTTTTTTGTCTTATGTATATTTTTTGTTTATTTTGAGGCTGTTTTATTGGGCCTTTATAAGTATGTTCCGGAATATACATAAAATTTTCCCTTTCTAGCAATTTCAAGTCTTCACCTTTTCAGTACCTCTTCATAGTTTTTATTCTTGCAATATTTCCAATGCCTTAGCAGAGAATCAAATATAGTTATAGGGCGTCCGATTTTTAAAGGTCTGGATGGAGTCTGGCTTCGATACAACTTTTGTTTGATCGAGGCTTTGAAAACTCGGTGTGACCGGAAGCTTTTTCAAGATACCTAAATGACTTTATACGATGCTTTTGCCGAGGGTAACCTTTCAGCAGGTTTAGAATTTTTTATGAAGGCCTTACTTAATGATTATGAGCTTCAGACATCTCCGAGCCGTTTTTAGGGCGGCCGTAGCCTTTTGTATTTGGGCACCGTCTAATGGGTTTGACGCCTCCGGGATTTAGTGGCCCGGTTTGTCCGGACTTTTTTCGGACGGGCTCGATAGTCCCCGAGTAGGGTAGCCCTTGGGCTCAATATTCTCCGAATAGGGGTAGCCCATGAGCTCTTAGGATCCGGAATTTAGGGGGCAGAAATGTGTAATAGCAAGGGGGAACTTTCTTTCATTTCCGTGCGTAAAGTACATGATCGAAAGCATGTAAAAACTTTTATCATGTCTAAAGTGGACTATATGGGCACGGTTCACTCGACCGTTTGGCCCTTACAATGATCCTAACCACCGAGCCTTTGCTTCTAACAAACAAGATTTTCTTCTTTCCTTGTTAATTTTCGAAGTGTGAAGCAGGGGCGAACTCGAAGGGTATCGTTTGGGTTCTTCCAAAGCTCGTTGGCATTCCGGGGTCTAAGAAAAGTTATTCTTCTTTTTCAACAGTGAGAAGAACCGATGGCTTTTGCCCGAGGACCTTGATATGATTCGTCCCAGGGCGGCTATACGCCCGGCCAACCTCTGAACAGCGTTGACGCTCTCTACCATAGTGATGTCTTCTATGGCCTTGATCTTGTCGGGATTAATCTCGATCCCCCGATTGGATACCATGAATCCGAGGAACTTTCCCGATCCGACCCCGAAGCGCACTTCTCTGGATTCAACTTCATATTGTATTTTTTACTATGCCGAAGGTTTCCTGTAAATGTTTCAAATGGTCCTATGCTCGCACTGTCACGACCCAAATCAGTGGGCTACGACGGGCACCCGGTGCCTACTCAATCGAGCGCCACGTACCTTATCTTTTTTTTTCTATAAGACTCGTCACGGCCATGATAGGCCACAGTTATATATATAATTAATAATATTAGAACTTAACTCACATACCTAATTCAAAAAGATTTATATAGATACATAGGGGCCGACAAGGCCGTTGACATGTCATACCTAAAGCTATACACAGGACACTGTCTGCAAAACCTCTAAGAAAACATGATCATAATATATAAGTCGGGACAGGGTCCCCGACATCTTCATAAAACAAAGTAGCATATATAGAACTTGAGTCGGTAATACTCCAGGAAGATGTGGAGCTCACCAACCAAAAGCTGATATCTGGAGGCAGCTTACAGTAAATTGTCCTCACCTCGCCTATCTACACCTGCGTGGCATGAAACACAGCGCCCCATGAAAAGGGACGTCAGTACGAAGAATGTACCGAGTATGTAAGGCAAAAATAAAACGTAATAATAATAAGATACTATTCGGGGAGAGATAAGAGTCAACTTATAACTTCTGACTTGCCGCTGAGGGCCGTAACATGTAGAATAAAAACCATTCGTATATATAAATAAAACTACGATATAGTCATTCTAATTACATCATTCTCGTGGCGTTAACTGCCCAACTGATCAGTGGTAACTGCCCGACCGGACGTTGCATTGTGGTAAATGTATGAGTGCCCAACCGGTGGTAACTGTCCGACCGGCCGTATCCCGGTGGTAAATGCATGTCTTCCCAATCGGCCGAAGCAAGGTGGTAAATATGTAACTACTGTGGTATCTCTAAACTACCCAAAGCATAAGATAAATGTAGCTCTTAAATTTCAGCTCACATTTCTCGTAGAATACGATCCTAGACTTCTCGACAACAAAATCAACAATAGCTTTGGACTGAAACAGCAAGTCTGTGAAGTATTCAATCCATCAACCTTTTAATTTAACTGGAAAGGCAGAGAAAAATAGGGGTTATTATCATATCACATCAAACTAACTTTAAGAGAGATTAGATTAACTTGATACAAAATCAAGTAAAAGACCATATAAAGGTGCAATCATTTAATTGGTATTCAAAATATTCTACATGTTTCAGGAACATCGATTTGTTCTACATAGGTTCACAACATCACATCAAAATCGGATATGAATAACATAGTCATCCTTAACTGCTAAGAATAGAACTATTTATGGAATATCATTACGTTTACGTATCGTTACTTGGATCATGCCAAAAGAAAGAAGGATTAGCCTTAACATACCTGGAGAGGCTGTCAGACTATAGAAAGATGTAACGCGGACAAGCTTAGGGGCTTAGAAAGACAAAAGCAAGGCACATTAAAAGATAATTAATTTTACACCAACCCACTGAAACAGGCCAGTATCAACACCAACATGTTTTGAGAGCATGACTACAGAAGATGTCAATTTTAGGTAGGAGAAGTTCAGGTAATTCAATTCAATCTTAAGGAAATAAGTCTTAAAGTGGCTCGGTGATTTAGGTTCTAGAATAAAGCTTGGAAGAAATTTTGGTAAGGATGTAACCAAGCTTCTTTAATCTCATAAGGATGGAAAGTGGCTCCAATAAGTTGACGTTGTCTCATAGCAGTATTGCAATCAAAGTACTAACCATATGTCATTTGAACTAAGAAGATAATGTTTTCTTGCTTTAGGATGATAGACATTTGGTTCTTGTCCAAATGAAAATGGACAAGACTTGTAATTAAGTCTTTACTTAGTAAATTCTAATTGCTCTTAGTTAGCCACCTAGGCATAGAATGACTAAGAGTCATTCTTACTCTTGTGGCTTTGTGCCACGTTTTTTTTCGGGGGTGTAATTTATTAATTTTTATCCACTTATTAGTTAATTCAGTAATGTTCCGTTACCTGGTAATTAACCCATTACCCGCATAATTTAAAAATTACCTCAAATTACTTAAAATTCTACTTATTTTTAATATACTTTATACATTATACTACCGTGGTCATATGGTACCTTGCATGGTACCAGTTCATAATTATTGGGTATTATCGCTCGACCCGTTTATCCCAACTCGTTTTCTTTAATTCGTGTACCCTTTATCCTTCATGACACTTACTTATCGCTTGTTATAAATAGCGTAAATACGTTAACCTCAAGATAATCTCATCCTTGAGTCTACGTCAATTAACTAAAGACGAAACTTTTAACGTACGAAGACGCGAGATGTAACATCCTTCCCCCCTTAGAAACATTCTTCCTCGAATGTTTAAACTTGTAAGATGTACATACATATCCATCTATTATAAATATATATATATATCTTCCCGGGCTAAACTCCAATGAAATAAATATCAGGCTCTCACGGGGTCAGGACGTCGTCCTTCCCTAAAACTACTTCCTAATCCATTCGTCACCTATGATTCTGTTAATCTATCTTCTAGGCGCTGACACCTATTAGTTGTAATCTTAATAACCGGGTTCATGCTTTGCTTTCAAGCTAGACTTGGTTTCCCTTAACCCTTTAGACGTAATGCCAACTTACTCTTACATTAATCATATTAACTGGACAATTTGTGTTAATAAGATCGAACATTACCAATAATCACAATACTGACACATCATCCGGTGTAGCCTCTGGGTCCTGACGACCTTCCAAAGCATATATGCGGTTCTGACTACCGCCGGAGCTAGATGCTCCACCCCTGCCTCTACCTCTACCAGCTGATGCCTGAGGGCCTCGCTCTTGAGGGCGTGCTGAAGAGGAGGAGACTGTTATAGATCTGGTGGGTTGAACCATCCCGCTTCTGCCATTTATAAGACAATCGCTCATGTAATGACTAGGGTCTCCGCAGGTATAGCATACATTAGACCCCTAATGGCATTGTCCAGAATGAGCTCTACCGCATTGACTGCACCGCGAAGAGGGCGCCCTCATTTGCACTACATCCCTCCGATTCTGAAAACCGGAAATTCTCGAGCCCTAACCTGACTCAGAATAGACAGATCCTTCATAATACGGCTTCTGCAACTGTCGGGCACTTNCTTCTGTTGGCCCAAGTTCAGATGGAGTTTTGAAGATTGACAAAATGAACTCAGTCATGAACCAGGTCCATCATGTGAGACAGACACAGTGTTGATATACTTATACATGTGACATACGTGTGAAGATAAGTCTCAAGGGTCAGCAACAATATCTTCTGAGTTGATCGAAAAGGTTGCATAGGATAAGGAGTTGAAGTCTCCTTATGTGAATAGAACTACATCCTGATCAAGAATAAGGATTGGAGTTTGAATTGTTCTAGGACTCGAATTTGATGAAGGATCAGCAATTCGAGTTTTAATCAAACTCTGATTACTAACTCTATAAATAATAATGATTGTTCTCTTTTACAGGGATTGCACAAACGCAGAAGTGAAACTAAATTGAAGAGCAAAATAGCAAGGCTTTTTGCAAAGCAATTTACGTGAGATTCAAGTGTGCATTCCTGAAGCTACTTGGACAAGATAGAAGAACCAATTCCATTGTGTCTTTCTTTTATTCTAGTTCAATTGTAGTAGGTGTTTTAAAGTTGTACCTTTTAGCTTTCATAGAAGCAATTGTATTAGGTACTTTGAGTATTCAAGTTAGAATTAACTTGAAAGTGTTGCAGCAGTTGAGGCTGTGTGCCACACTGGGATTAGAGTTTAATCCCTAGGTTTACAAGAGTTTTGTAAATGCTGTTTTGGCTCAGTGATTTAGTGGAAGTTTGGGAAAATCCTACTGAGTAGTAGGTCGTGGTTTTTTCACCTTTTTAGCCAGGTGTTTTCCACGTAAAAATCCCTGTGTTCTTTATTTTATGCATTCTTAATTCCGCAAACAGTCATAGTAAGTACATCTAGAAGAACCAGGTTCTTCTAGTGCGAAAATTAGGTACCACACAAATCACCCCCCTCTTGTGTGGTATTGACGTGTAGAACATCACCTTCGATCTGCATTGTATGGTTGATACCGATATCGGACCGACCTTGGTTCATGATCGATGACTCTCTTAGGCCTGTCATCGGTTTTGATGGGATAAACGGACCCGGAAGGGGCTCCGAGTTTGTCATCCTCGACTCTGATTTTTTACCGGTACCTGTTGTGGACTTCGGCCCAAGTTACCACCAGGTATTCTACCAAGTTTTGTTTTAGTTGCTGCGAAGCCAAGAAGCTTCGGGGGTTGATTCCCTGCTTAAATGCCTGAACGACCCAGTCATTCGCAACCGGAGGTAGGTCCATTCGTTCTATTTGAGACCTTGACACGAGCTCCCTGAGCATCTCGTTGTCCCTTTGCTTAACCTTGAAAAGGTTCGATTTTCTAGTCTCGACCTTGATGGCCTCGGCATAAGCCTTTACAAAAGCATCCGCGAGCATAGAGAACGAATCAATATAATTTGGGGGAAAGTTGTGGTACTATATAATCGTTCCTTTTGACAGACTTTCCCCAAATTTCTTTAATAACACTGACTCGATTTCGTCATCTTCAAGTCGTTGCCTTTGATGGCGCATGTGTAGGAGGTCACATGCTCATTTGGATCCGTGGTTCAGTTATATTTTGGAATATCGGGTATACGAAACCTCTTTGGGATTGGTTTCGGTGCCGCGCTCGGAGGGAAAGGCTTTTGGACAAATTTCTTGGACTCCCGGCCTTTCAATATCGGAAGTGCTCCTGGTATTTGATCAACCCGGGATTTATATGTCTCCACCTTCTTGTCGTTTGCCTCGTTTTTCTTTTCACCAGCTTCTACTCATTCCGTTAATGCCTCTAGCATTTTCATTACTTTAGGGCTGACACTGGACTCAGTTTCGCCCGGCCTTTCGGTGATTTGCTCATTTCTTCGAGTGTTTTCCCGGGGCGGTCTGGGTTCAACTCTACTAGGGGCGCGACTTTGATTTTGCAGTTACGCTATCGCCGCCTGTTGAGCCTGCAGTATTTCGAAAATCAATCACAGACTGACCTCGCCGCCTTCTCCTTCAGGTGCTCCTTGAGCCGTTGATCGGGCTCCTCTACGAACGTTATTTTCCGGGTCGGTAGGTAGGTTGGCGTCGATGGCCACAAGTGATTTAGCATTGAATAGGTCTATGACTGCATGCCGTTGGGATCAGTAGGGGGCATCTCATTGCTAGGCACTAGATTGTTGTTTTCGCCATGATGGCCAGACTCATCCTCAACGTTCAAGTGAGCGGACTGAGAATTTGACATTTTCAAGCAAACTTGAAATTGAGACCTTAAAGAATAAGTGTAAAATAGAGTGTGTTATGGAGATTTGTAACAAACCACCACTATTATTCTTAGCCCCACGATGGGCGCCAAACTGTTTACCCTTAAAATGGATAACACTAAATTTTTATGCGGTTTTAAGGATATGTGGATTGATTCAACACAAGTAATCAATAATGTTAGATAAACGAATTAAAGATGAGGTAAAGAACCAAACCAGTTGTGATTTTAAGTCCGGGCTCGAATTTTAGCTTAACAACAATTTCACCCTCAACCGGACCCTTGATTCGAAGCCAAATGCTTATGAAGAACTTTGATTAAAATGAGAACTGTTCAATAGCTAGAAAGCAGAGAAAATAATTTGTATTGCCTTGGTATGCATGTTACAATGTCTATTCAATAAAAAAGCTTCCCCTTTATATAGTAGGAGAGTTTTTCCCCTAGTACAATTCTAGAAAAGGTAAAAAATCCTCCTTTCTCGTCAATTACTTATATGCTATTGACGTCCGGCGGGATTTGCGCCATGATACCCAGTTGGGTACGGATATCGCGACTTTCTGTTAATCGTGTGCAACCGTCGGTAATGCTTTCCGAGGTTTAGGAGCTCGCTCAGGGCCCGGGGAGCGTTTTCTGTTGTTTATCTGTATTGCTGTAAGTAAATGAAACAGTAATCTTTCTGAAAAATAAAACAGAAAGTTAGTAGAAACAATTCTGAAAAATAATATTCGAACTTCAAAATAATTTTTGAAACATTGAAGGAACAAATCGAGCCCACTGAATACACAGTGTGTCCTTAAGGAAATTATTTCCCTCAAGTACCCGAGGTTACGGAATATATCCTCCCAGGATAGAATGATTTAACTCACCAGTGTATCGGTACCTAAAACTCTGGTGATCGGCGAACCACTCGATGGTCGTAAAACACACTGGAATATTTTGTGCAGAAGAAGAAGAAGAAGATTCAGAAAATTTCGTAAGTAAATATTCTGGGATTTGAAGGTCTATTTATAGCCAACTTGGTGATGTTTCTGAAGAGGTTTGCAACCTTTCAGAATAGTCATGACTGTTGGAACAGGTGTAACCCTCTGAAGAGGTTTGCAACCTTTCAGAACAGTCATGGCTGTTGGAACAGGTGTGACCCTCTGAAGAGGTTTGCAACTTTTCAGAATAGTCATGGCTGTTGGAACAGGTGTGACACTGTTTCAGAACAGCCATGGCTGTTGGAAATTTTTGCAGGAAATTTAAAACGAATTTAAATTAATCCGGGAAAGAAAAACGGGCTAGAACGGACCGGGTCGCGGGTCATCCCTCCATTTCTTTTTTCACCATTTTCCATTCACACCTCTTTTGTTATTATTTATTAAATAACAAACCCAACAATCCCCCACATGAATGGGGAATGGCTATAAACTTAAAGGAATGCACGGACGTGTGTGTGTTTTACAAACAAGAATTGATTGCATCTGGATAAGTAGGTTTCCCTTTGAGCTTTCCGTAGTGAACTTATATCGGATATACTCGGTCAATCGGTAGATTTGATATCTTTGAACCGTCGAGCTTTGTTGTATACCTAGACAACATAAGTAACACAATCAATCCTTAACCATCTATGGTTCTCACGGTTGTGTTCGTTTCAGCCATGAACACCGCCTGGTTTCATGAGTGCTTAGAGAATGGGCCTTTACTTTCATTCTCCTTGAAGCGGCTTACACTGCACACTCACATAGGTGATCCCTAAACGTGTAATCCTAAAGACACACTATCTGGTCATATCCTGCCAGACTTAGCAAATCATTAAAAAGCTTTAAGCTTTATTGACTCATCAAAAAAGCCTTAATGCTTTACCTCATTTTTTGAACATTGTCTTCATCACGAGAATGGGTTGAGTTAGTTGACAATGTTGAACCGTCATTCATAACTTTGTTTGATCTCTTTGAACCTAGCTCTTGGGATCTCCAGTCTGCTAGGTAGAGTTACCGCCATGATGACTTGTCCTAGGCCTTTAACCCCATTCCCTTTGATGATCTTTCAACCGCCTCTCTAGATAGGCCTTTTGTAAGTGGATCTGACACGTTATCTCTTGACTTTACGTAGTCAATTGTGATAACACCACTAGAGAGTAGTTGTCTAACGGTATTGTGTCTCCGTCGAATATGACGAGATTTCCTGTTATACATAACGCTCCCTGCCCTACCTATTGCCGCTTGACTATCACAATGTATACATATAGGTGCCAAAGGTTTGGGCCAAAATGGAATATCTTCCAAGAAATTCTGGAGCCATTCAACTTCTTCACCGGCCTTATCTAAGGCTATAACTCAGCCTCCACTGTAGAGCGGTCAATGCACATTTGTTTGGACGATTTCCAAGACATCGCTCATCCACCGACTGTTTAGAATCGGTTGAACCGGTGATCTAATTTGCATCACTATACCCCTCTATTATCGTGGGATACTTATTGTAGTGCAAAGCATAATTTGGAGTATATTTCAAATACTTCAAAACTCGTTTCATTGTCATGAACGTTCAATGCAAACTTCCTTATGTTGTAGACTAATACGTCTCGATTTTCGATTGCATATCAGATTATTGACTACACTTAATGTAGTAATTATAACAACAGCTGGAATGATTGGCATCAGTTGTGGCCATAACCTTTTAATATATAACACATTTCGTAATCATTCCGCCATTTTCAAGCATTTGTATGCTATTCATTCATATGTCTATATGATATGCAAATTATAGCACCTCCATTCATGAAACAAATCCAACTTGCAATGGATTTTGGTCATGTTCATCGGTTAGTTCACCTCATTATAGACCAACGTATTAATATATTCGTTCATGAACAGTCATGTCCATACTAAAACGTACAGACGTATCTTTCTATGAAAAGTCACAACCTTCAAAGTGACATTATTTCATAAAAGAACTAAACAATATAAATTTTCAATAAAGAAAATGACCTTTCGAGAAAGGCATGTGACCAACTTCCGAATTAGTAGTTTCATCAACTAGTCTTTATTAAGACTAAACAACTGATGATTTTACCAACTACTATATCAATGGAGTTCAAAAATTATATAATTTAGACATTACGTCTAACATTGGCTTTTGTCATGCATAAGCTAAAAGCCCCCACATTTTAAATATTTCATCAACATATCATATATAATCAAATAATGACTATATGATTTGAAGTATTCTTAACGTAAACACATTTGTTTACACTCATTAATTTTGAAACCATTTGACAATATTATTTGGTCAAATCTCGCATGCCATTGTTTACTAAACAATTGTGTCCAAACGTTACGCCTTTCCCGGTTTCTCGGCCGGAGGAACAACAGTGCGGCTTGACGAGGCTATCTCGTTTGCACCAACAGTCACAGAAGGAATTCCATTCTCATTTGCCATTTCTTACAATGAACAACAGAAGAGATCAATTAATGGCAAAATCAAAACAGTCAATAATACTGTAATTAATAAACAGTACGTAATAAAAACAACTGAAGTTTTTATATACTGTTTTACAGAAAAAACGATGAAGTTTTTATGTTGTTCAAATCGTTTTCTGAATTTCAATACTCTGATGAAGTTTTTATATCTTCAAATCAGAATAATAAAATTCAGACAGAATACAGAATAAATTTAATAATTTCCTTAAGATTGTTATTTATCTGTATTGCTGTAAGTAAATAAAATAGTAATCTTTCTGAAAAATAAAATAGAAAGTTAGTAGAAACAATTCTGAAAAATAATATTCGAACTTCAAAATAATTTTTGAAACGTCGAAGGAACAAATCGAGCCCACTGAATACACAGTGTGTCCTTAAGGAAATTATTCCCCTCAAGTACCCAAGGTTATGGAATATATCCTCCCAGGATAGAACGATTTAACTCACCAGTGTATCGGTACCTAAAACTCTGGTGATCGGCGAACCACTCGATGGTCGTAAAACACACTGGAATATTTTGTGCAGAAGAAGAAGAAGAAGATTCAGAAAATTTCGTAAGTAAATATTCTGGGATTTGAAGGTCTATTTATAGCCAACTTGGTGATGTTTCTGAAGAGGTTTGCAACCTTTCAGAATAGTCATGACTGTTGGAAATGTGTGACCCTTCCTTTCGTAACAGTCATGGCTGTTGGAACAGGTGTGACCCTCTGAAGAGGTTTGCAACTTTTCAGAATAGTCATGGCTGTTGGAACAGGTGTGACACTGTTTCAGAACAGCCATGGCTGTTGGAAATTTTTACGGGAAATTTAAAACGAATTTAAATTAATCCGGGAAAGAAAAACGGGCTAGACCGGACCGGGTCGCGGGTCATCCCTCCATTTCTTTTTCCACCATTTTCCATTTACACCTCTTTTGTTATTATTTATTAAATAACAAACCCAACATTTTCTTGCCAGGCTCGGTGGCGATCACTCCGTTCGGCCCCCGGTAAGAAAAGTCCCTGGCTTCGATTCTGATCTTATGCAGTCATGTCTCCACTTTGTTTGACCCACCGGAAAATCGGGGTACATGTTACCCTCCGTATACAACGTGTTCTCTCTTATTTTTTCTTGTTGTTCTTGTTAAAACTCTATATAAGCATATCTCTATTTATGCACATTTGAGAAATTCCAATTTCTAAGAACAATTTGGGGCAAAGGAACTCTTAAATTTGCAATTCACAATATGGCCTTCTTTTTATTTTTAATTTTTAAATAAATGAGAAAAAATATGAATGTTCTAAGTGTACATCTTAAATGAGAGATTACGCATTAATTGATTAGAATATTAAATATTATTTAGTCTAATAATGTAAATAAATTTGAATAAAAAACTTAACCCAAGTTTTCTCTTTCTTTCTTCTTCTTTTATAGGCTATCTCTCCCCTTATGAATCTCCATTTTTCTTCTTTAATGCGTCTTTGGATTAATTAGTATCTTAAAGCGGATATCTAACACCGAACTAAAAACGAAAAATACATAAATATAAAGAGCAAAAGCAAAAAACAAACTGGATGGTCTTTCAACATCTCTCATGTTTTTCTTTCTATGAAAACAAAAAATAAATATTTGTGGTGTTGTGAGGAGCACAAAGCTTAAACGTTAGTATTTACGTAGTTGAACTGTTCTTTGGATTTTGACTTCAGTTAAATGTTTGACATATTTGTGGTTATGCTTGTGATAATGTAGACACGTTTATAGATCCCATGACTTGCTCTTTTAGGAATGCCTAATTCATAACTTTAATGCCTAAATATGTTTTCAACCTTTGCCCTTTAGGGGTCATTTTGTAGGATGTAGTGGGAAAAATAATATATTATGTATTAGTTTTGGTATTATTAATTTTTTGTTTGGTAGTGTTTTATCTATGTATATACACCCTATTCAACACTATTCTTATACGTAGCAAACCATGACATTAGCAATACCATGATTTTTAATACATGGATAAACATGTATAAAGGCAGAACTGTCCTTTCAAAGCTTTTTCAAATTCTTTCCAAAGAATGTGCGGAGGGTATTTTTGTAAATAAATAATTTTTTAAAAAGAATTTATGCAATGCTTGTTATTTTTAATGCACCGAACCAAATAACGAATAAGAAATAATCTCAACATAACTAATCTCAGCATTAGTGCATTACTAATCCCAATATTACTAACACATCATCTTGAATACTATTATTATATACCCTACCAAGCGATCCCTTAGTGTAATTAGTCACGTGATGGAATGAAGGTCGCGTTTAAAATTTATCTACCGTCGTAGATAAACGGTGTAATTTGATTAATTTAATTTATTTAAAAAAGATTAGTCGTACAAGTTATTAACTTTTTATTTTAAATTACCAAACTTATTATATTTAACCTTTTAGTAATTTGATCTAAAAAAAAGAAAGGCATGTTTCCTGTAAGATCTTGCAAACCCACAAACAAAAAAACTTAATAGGTACAAAAAATTCACTCTCAATCCATCAATTTAAACTCGTTTAGAGTAAGGACCTATACTCATTCATTGCATGTGGCGTATTGTAGTTTGAATTCAATAAGGTATTTTCGGTTTAATTGTACATATGGTCACCAAATTTTATTTACTAAAACAATATATGAACTAATAAGTAATTTAAACCTTACTCAATTTATTAATAACGTCAATAAATTTTATTCATTATAACAATAATAATATCAAAAAATATTTTTTTACATTAAAGTGCGAAACTTTACCTGCCACTATAATAACAAAAACCACTAATCTTTACCAATTATAAAGTTTAGTTATTTTAATGCAACTTAATTTGTGATATTGCTACTACAATGAAATTAATTCAGTAATCATGAATGAGTTGAACCTGATTTTCTCCTTGAGGACCCTGTGAAATTTAAAAACTAACAAGCTCAGCTTCCTCGCGTTGTAGATAAAAGAAACAATTTATGAAAAACAATTAAATTTGCTTCCATTTGACACAACCAGGTTAATTGGGAATAAGCATATGGACATGTCATCTAACTTCTGAGACCTTTCAATGGATTTGTTGGACATTCTCCATTAGGGTCGTTATACCTAATCCAACTTATTCTGCAACTAATTCATTGACTTTTTACTTCGTTCTTTACCTTATAAAGTAATTGTTGCTTAACTTGAGTAACATATTGTATCTATTTTTTCCTGCAGGAAATGTAGCTCACCTGCTTTTGGGCCTCTCTAGATTGTCAAGCTTAACTTGAAAACAAAAACAATGTCGAGTCAATAGTCAAATAGGCCACGATCAGACACTGGAATATTTTGCTTCATTGTAAATTTCTGAATACAATATATATCAGCTAAACGGCAACTCGGTGTATAAAGTATTTCGCGTTTATGCAATCGCGTACAAGGGGTGGTGATGCATGTAGCTTACCATGATGCAAACATCAATGGCTAATTCCACGGTTCGAACCCGTGACCTATAGGTCACACGGAAACAACTGCATACAATATACCTAACTATCAAAACAAATATTAGACGTACCTTGGCCTTAGCTTGTTGCCTTGGATAATTTAGTTATACTACACGTAGAACAAATATGAGTTCCTTCTACGGATTAGTCAGCGTACTTGATGGAGAGCCTCCAATTTTATGGCTTGTCACTTGTCAGTTCATGAATAATAATTACTCTGATAATTTCATTTTTAATCATAGAAAAACCAACTCAGAGATCCTAGTATACTTTGAACTATGTGGTTCTTTAAATAAATAAATAATAATAGTATCAATAACGACATTAACAAGATTGGGAGAAAATAGAAAATGATAATGTATAGTTGCTCTTAAAATAATAGTCTATATATATATATATATATATATACACACACACACATTCTATACGTTATATACAAAAATTATACAAATTTATACACTTTTTCGGCTATCGAATATAAAATAGTTTCTGACACAGGCTAAAAGTGAAAAAAATCCATTGAAAATTAAGACGAAGCCTGTGAAACTTGATTGAAAGTTAAATGGACCTGAGTTCAATGGGTTGGGCCGATTCTTAAAGCAAATGGTAAAAATTGCACGGGGCGCCCTATTTGGGCGCCCCTTTTTAACCTGTAGCCGCTTTGTCTTTTTGTTTGCATCCGTACCCACTTTTTAAAAAACTTCAGCTTCCCTTTATAACTGGAAAACTTCAGCTCTAGAGCTGAAGTTTCCGGGTTACTAAACAAAAACTTCAGCTCTAGAGCTGAAGTTTTTATTTTATAACTAGCAAACTTCAGCTCTAGAGCTGAAATTTTCGGGTTACTAAACAAAAACTTCAGCTCTAGAGCTGAAATTTTTATTTTATAACTGGAAAACTTCAGCTCTAGAGCTGAAGTTTTTATTTAGTAGCCCAGCAACTTCAGCTCTAGAGCTGAAGTTTGCCAGTTATAAAATGAAAACTTCAGCTTTAGAGCTGAAGTTTCCCGGTTACTAAACAAAAACTTATAAAATAAAACTTCAGCTCTAGAGCTGAACTTCAGGCCCGACTACTAAAATGCTGAAGTTTTGTGTAATTGCCTTTGCTACTTCAGCCCCGTGTGCTGAAGTTATGTGAAAAAGCAGGTAAGCTTGCAATTTTTTTTGCAAAGCGGGCACAGGTTAAAATGTGACACAAAAAGCGAGTATAGATGCAAATGCCCCAAGCAAATGTCAATCATATCCGCACTAATGGTACACTTTTGATGAAACAGATCGGTCTATTGAACTTCAGTATTTGAAATAATGGCAAAATTAAATATTTTGTTTGAATAATATTTAAAGGAAAATAATTAATGATCTTCACTCATACATTTTCAACTTCTTTTTCAAGTGAAATTCATATCCAAATAAAATTTGAAGTTCCAACTTCGAAATACTCTCCAACTTTAACTTTAGTACCTTTTTTTCCCAGTTGCAACCTTTGTCCTATTTTTTCTAGCTAGAAAATTTAAGGATTTAAAAGATTGAACACAGAACAAAAAAGAAAAGATGTAGTACGATTATTAATTGGTTTGAAGCATGAACTATGAACTACCATCATGATTTGCGAAAATATTTTCACTACAAATTTTGTTTATTAAGCAAATGCAAACAGTAAAAATATGACTAGAACGTGTTTAATTAATCATAAATAATTTGTATAGGTTGGATATAGCTTAAAGAAGCAAGGCCCTTATTATCAAAGAAAGTCATTACACACTAGCGTAGCTGTTTGACCAAAAAGTGTTAAACTCTTTGATTAAACCAATTATTAATAAAAAAGAAGGTAAATCTTGGCTAAACATAATCAACTTCGGATCTAGACATGATGGGAACTAAAATCAAAGGGACCGAGTTTATACCATGTTCTTAAGAAAGATTACAAGATGCTCAAAGTAAAACAACAAGCTTACATCTTTGATATATTCTTGTATGTTTGTACAATCAAAGAAGATAAGGGAGGAATCTCGTTGGCAACTACAGGATTCAGCATTATTGATTCATTGATGGAGGAGGCCAAGGTTTATGATCAGAAATCTGGTTTTCTTCCTTTTTCTCTTAAGAGTTTTCTCTTCCGTTTTCTCCCCCTTTCTTCTTCTGCCTTTTCCTCTTTATATACTGTCTATTTCTCCTTTTACTCAATGGTTTTTGACCAGCGTGCCTCCTCATGACTGCACCCTTCCTCACTCACCTCAATGTTACGTTCCGCAGTGTGAGCCTTTCGATGACCCTATCTCGACCACGACCGTGATACTTGTCGCCATTATGCCTCGTGGGTATGATCATGGATGGGTCGACTTCTTACCATTCCTATTGATAACCATTTGGTCAGATTTTGACCCATACAGTTAGTCCCTCCGGCCGCTGGGGTCGCCTTTTGGCGGACTCAATGGGCAGATCCTGTAGACTCAAGAAGAGAAATCTGGACATTATGTGAGGACAGGGTCCTTATGGCGAGGTGGCAACGCGATGATTCCAGGACGTTACTGGAGCGTTACGTCAGTTCAGAGATGGATCGTCACGTCGATTCAAGGTATCAGGAATGCCCATTATGCGTCATTATGGCGCACGTTTCCCAGGCACTATCGCTTCTCGTGCCCTTTTGATTGGCGGCTCTCGGATTTTCCACCCAGGGCATTTACGTCTCTATAAATAAGGGGGGAACCCACCATTCGATTGTCGTGCTTTTCAATTTTCTTGAGAGAATATTACAAACTTCCACGTTCTTCAGTATTTCATCCTTCTGCTTTCGTCAAAATCCAGCGTGACCATCCTTTCTTTCCCTTCCTTGCTATTGTTCGTTTTGGTCTAGACAGGTAAATGGCTGGTACTTCTTCCCAGACTACTAGACTTGTCGAAAATCCGGTGCCGGAAAGTGACGTACACCTTCTTGAAGAGGAAGTGGAGGTGACGAGGATGAGGGATTTCCGATAGCGGATGAGATTCTACCCCGTCCGGGGAAACTAAGGACTGATTTTAACAGCCCCGCCGGAAATGAACCGGAACCTGTCCCTTCCACCATGGATGAAGCGGCTATTACGTCGCTTAAGGCCAAGTGGGGAATCCCCATTCATGTCGAAATGGTACCGGCGATGGGGAAGAACATCGTACATTTGCACCGTCCGGGGTACTGCGCATTTTACGCGTACCCTTTTGTTATCGGGTATACGCTTCCTCTCCCTTCTCTGGTGGTAGAATTCTGCCGCTTCTACGAAGTGTGCCCGACCCAACTTTCTCCATATGCATACAAATTTTTCTCATGCTTATCAAGTACGCGGAGCTTGCCGGACGAGAAATTTCTTTGGGGCACATGCTTCACATCTTCGCCCCTCATATTCTTCGGGGTACACTGATACATATGTGCCACCGAGGAACCAAGAGTTTGGTGGTGGAAATGGACGATAAGGCTAATCGCCGCTTCTGGGAAAGCTGCTTCTACGTGCGGATAGAGCACCTTGTGGCGGACTCAGCGGGGTTTCCAGAGATGTGGAACTTCGCTCGTAAGTATTCCTTTGCCCATTTTTGTGATTCCTCATACGGCGGTTGTTGATCGTTCTCCTTTAGGTGATACTGTTAAGGACTTGTTTTCGTTTTTGCAGCCGAGAGACTACCTCCCCCCGCTAGTTGACGATATTCACGAGTGGGTGAGCGCAATTCTCACCCATACAATGGGGATTCGTGAGTGGGCATCCTTCCACGAGAAATATGGGCATAAGCCTCTCACTGATAAGTCGGCCCACCGCAGTCTTTCCCTTTATGCTTTGTCTTATGGATTAATCTTGTCGTTATATGATCGTTTTTCTTTGTTGACAGGGAGGGTACGGAGGACGAGGGCTCCTCCGCTTGCATTCTGTCAGCCGGCACCCCTTGCCCGACCTACGTCGAGGGCCGTCGGCCGGCGCCAAGAGTTGCTATCTAACCCATGCCGACAGCCAAAACCGTTCATGCGGAATCCACTCCTCAGCTAGAGACTCCGGTTCCTATTGTCCGTTCAACGGGCGAATCTTCCCGCACCGGTAGTAGGGAGGCCCAGTCGAAGAGGCGATGGGTGGTGTTGGAAGTGACTCCTCAGGCCGAGACATCTGTGAGGGGCGATCCTGCCTTGGTAGTGCCCGAAACTAGCGATGATGCCAACCCTGCCGCAAAGGCTACGCCCGTTATAAGCGATCAACAGGTTGGTGCGGCGGAGAGACGGAGTCCCGAGGCTGCCATTGCTATTGCTGTAGAGTGCGGGGACCTTTAGGCGAAGGTATTGTCTTTTCAGGCCGAACTCGAGCAAAATGCCACCAGAGTTAAAGCTTTGAGTGCAGAGTGGATGGGGAAGTTGGCCGAGCTGAAAAAGAAAGTGGCCAAAATGGAGAGTGCCGAGGAGGCTCGATCATCAGCCTTGGCAAGGGCGGCGACTTTAGAGGATACCATCAGCGTCCTTCAGTCTGAGCAGGAATCCGAGAGGGCTATGGCCATGCTGAGGGAGGCGCGGCTTGAGGAACGTATTGGTGAAATCGACCGGGAGGCTTCGAGCCTAGGAGACCGGGTCATGGCACTTGAGGCCGAGAAGGAACAGTTGTAGGCCCAGATCGAGTCTGCCTCTTCCGCGGTCCCACGCCGCCTATATGAGTTATGGATCCATGCTGAGGCCCAGCGAGACATTTACAAGGGTCTGTGGGATGCGGGGACTGTCCCGGAGGCCACCTTTGAAGATGCTCGGGCAAAGGCGGCGAGGCTCGTACTGCCTGTGGGTACCACCCTGTGACTCCGGAAGCTGGGGAGGACACGGATATCAGGGGTGAGTTCCCTTCTGATGATGATGATGGCGTTGGGGCGAATAACGGGGGAGATGATGCGGAGTGAAGCTTTTTCTGCATCTTGTGTACTTAGTTTTTTTATGTTGTTCTTTCGTTGTTTACTTTTATCTTTCCTCAGGGGCCCGTTTCCCGCCCTGTGTAAGGCGCGGCTGTAGCACGTGTACGTTTGAATAAAGTGGTTGTTCGTCTTCATTTGAGTATCTTTTGATTTTCATTGTGATGAGTCCCTGACACTTTAGATTTCGAGTTCGGACTTGCGGGTTTAAGTGAGGTCGGCTTTCGATTTGCCAACTTGGGCGGAGCCAATCTTAATTTGGATTAGGTCAAGTTAAGATTCGTTAAGAGGTCGAGGTTATAACTCGTTGTAATTTCGAACGAGGTCAAGTTTTCCTTTTGGTGAAGGCCAATGGCCATAGGGGTGTTATTTCGAAGCAAGGTCGAAATTATAACCCGTTGTGAGTTCGAGCGAGGTCGAACTTCTCTTTTGGCGGAGGCTGATGACCGTAGGGGTGTTATTTTGAAGCAAGGTCGAAATTATAACCCGTTGTGAGTTCGAGCGAGGTCGAACTTCTCTTTTGGCGGAGGCTGATGGCCGTAGGGGTGTTATTTCGGGCAAGGTCGAAATTATAACCCGTTGTGAGTTCGAGCGAGGTCAAACTTCTATCTTGGCGAAGGCCGATGGCCGTAGGGGTGTTATTTCGAAGCAAGGTCGAAATTATAACCCATTGTGAGTTCAAGTGTCACGACCCAATTTCCCCTCTGTTTGGGTTTCGTGATGGCACTTAGTCTTAAGGACTAGGTAAGCCTAATATTTACGGAATAACAACAATAATAAATAACATCTAAAATTCTTCTGAAATGAATTCTTTATACAATAAACATATTCCCAAAACCCGGTAGTACAAGTCATATGCTCTACAGAGTTAGCTACCACTTCTAAATATAACTGTTTGGAAATGAGTGAAACAGTTGAATACAAGTAAGAAGGTGACTACGAAGCCTGCGAACACAGCAGTAGGTTTACCTTGAGTCTCCTCAACAATGATCCGCACAGCTACTAACGATTAATACCTGGATCTGCACACAAAAAAATATGCAGAAGAGTAGCGTGAGCACACCACAGCAGTGCCCAGTAAGTATCAAGACTAACCTCGGTAGAGTAGTGACGAAGAACAGTCAAGACACTTACTAGTCCAAATAACCGTACAAATATAAGCATAGGAACAACGGAACATGATTTATATATAAAGGCTACACGATATGGCTCACAATACAACAATCACAACATGGAAGAAAATAGCAAGTGATAACGGAAACACCATAATAATGACATAAAAGACCGAGCGGAAACACAAACCCAAATCCCAAATCACAATACAGTAAAGGCAAGTATAACTCAAAGACTACAACAGTGTTCGCATCGGGTCTTAGCCAACAACTCCTCGAAGTACCGAACCTCGAGCAAAATTACAGCTCATTTGTCTCAATACCTGAACCCTAACACTTGGCATCCTGTGCCCTCATCAGACCTCATGATCATGCTGACAACTCACTGACTAACTAGAGCCACTCTCACATATATGACAAGCAAACGAGGGTGTACATCTATACTTAACAATACCAGGGGAAAACTTCTTAACTAATAGGAGTATTTAGCTACGCGTATACTTGTGCAAGTATTGTAACATAGATCATACCAGCTAAAAATGTAAGGAAAAGAGCGGACAGCACGTAAGACATTTTCTGACCACTTTCACGAGGTAAAGCTCATACAGGTAAACATACCATAACATAATGTCAACAACAAGAATGCCCCCAGGCCATCACAAAGCATCACAATCAATCCCTGACATAGCCCAACTTGTCTCGAACCGTGTGCAATAATAACATAATAAGTACCCGCCTTGTTTCGCCACACATGCATCATAATGTTCCCACCTTGTCTCGCCACATGCGTAACCCCCCCACACACACACACACACACACACACACATATATATATATATATATATATATATATATGTACCCACCCTGTCATGCCGCATGTGCAATATATCAACAGTAATAGCACGGCAGAAATCTCGTGCACTAACACAACCAGTACAACAACAACAATGACAGTAATGCAAAGTACAGCGAGTGGATCCACTCCAGAACTTTAAATCACAAGGAGACGGTAGAACGAGTTCATAAGGATTAACCACAGTAAGGAAATGAAAGGCTTAAAGGGAATAATTCAACAAAGGGAAACTAACATATAGTAACGATCCCATAATATACAAGTCAATAACAAGGAAATCAACACGAGTCCGGTAGTCCCAAATAAAGGCAAGTCAACAAAAATATAGGTTATCTAAAGTCCTTTTAAGGTTGGAAAATTACGAGGATATTCGACAATTCAATTAAGGAAAGATGATCTTAGCTTCATTAAGACTAGACAATTATAGGAGGGATGATAATAGATCTCAAATAACACAGGCAGTTATGAAAAGATAGCATGACAATAGGAGAGACGAAATTCTTCAGTTAAATTAAATAGGATGACAATTAGGCAATAAGAGTGAATCATGAAGCAATTAATTCCAATTAAGCATGTAGGGGTGAAACTATTAAGCAGGAACTCAGTCATATCAAGAATAACTTCATACATAGTGAATATAAGAACCTAGGAACCCTAAAAGGCCAATACCCCACAAATAAGTCCGAGTACGCACTCGTCACCTAGCGTACACGAAATAAAATCAACACAGAAGACTCAAATCCTAAGGGGAAGTCCCCCCCCCCCCAAAAAGGTTAGGCAAGATACTTACCTCAAAGACGACAGAACGATACTCTAAAATGCACTTCTCGGCTGAAAAGACCTCCGGACGGCTCAAATCCAACCAAAATAACGTCAAAGCACAAATAAAACACATAAGAAACTATTCCAGTTCATAAATCTCAATCTTTAACAAAATCAAAAAATCGGTCTAAAAGTCGACCCCCGAGCCCGCACCCAGAACCCGTAAAATTTTACAAAATCAGAATACCCATTCCAATATGAGTTCAACCATACAGAATTTATCGAATTCCGATACCATTTGGTCCCTCAAATCATGATTTTTTATTTTAGAAATGTTTTTCAACAACCAACATTTCCCTCCACCCAAAACACAAATTAAAAGATAAAAATGAAGATTAAATCATGGAATATATTAGATTCTAGGTGAAAAACACTTACCCAATCGATTTGCTTGAAAAACCCCAAAAGAAGCTCCCAAATCCAAAGTTTAAAACTCTAAAATATGAAGAAATAGCCAAGCCCTCGACTTATATGATTCTGCCAGGACTTCGGCATCTGCGGTCAAGAAACCGCATCTGCGAGAGCGCATTTGCGAGAAAGAGACCGTATCTGCAAACTTTGGCTAATTGGCTTGGGACTGCATCTGCGGATGTACAGCCGCACCAACGACGCCGCAGAAGCGAAAGGGAACCGCAGGAGCGTAAATTCTCCGCAGGTGCGATCGCTGGACCGCAGAGGCGACCATCGCACCTGCGTGCCAGCCTCCGCAGAAGCGTGCTAGCTCCCAGGCCTTCATGACCGCAGAAGTGGCCGGGCTCACACAGAAGCGGAGCCGCACCTACGTTCCAAGGTCGCAGGTGCAAAAACACCAAAACCAGACCTGTTTAAAACTATGCAAAACATCCGAATCTCGTCCGAATCACACTCGAGGCCCCCAGGACCCCGTCTAAACACACCAACAAGTTCTATAACCTAAAATGGACTCACTCAAGGTCTCAAATCATAGCAAATAACACCGAAAATGCAAATCGCGCCATGAATCGAACTATGAACTTCCAAATCTTCCAACTTTGAAAACTTGTGCTGAAACCAATCAAATCAACCAGGAATGATGCCAAATTTTGCAGTCAAGTCCCAAATGACAAGACGGAGCTGTTCCAACTCTCAGAACTGCATTCTGACCCCGATATCACAAAAGTCAACTATGGGTCAAACTTCTCCATTTTTCCAAACTTCAACTTTTCCAACTTTCGTCGATTTGCCTCAAATTACTCTACGGACCTCCACATCCAAATTTGGACGCATGCCTAAGTCCAAAATTACCATACGAAGCTGTTAAGGTCATCCAAAACTCATTCCGGAGCCGTTTGCTCCAAAGTCCAATTCCGTTCAAATTCTCACCGCTTAAGCTTCCAAAACTAGATTTCTTCTCCCATTTCGACTCTAAATCATCCGATAACTGAATTCAACCATGCATGCTGTCACACCCCTTTTTTTAAAATCAAACTTCACCAAACCCTCTTAAAATATATAAAAAGATTTTGTAAAGCTCGAGAAGGGTTTTCCAATTAGAACGTGACAAAAATTATGTTCAAAAGGAAATAAATCAGAGTCGCCACCTGACATTTGATTTCGGTGTGCCAGGTCACCGTTTTTTTTTAAAATAATTTTTCTTTTAAAACACTGTGGACTCCAAAACTAAGTCTGCACCAGAGATTCGGGTAAGGGGGTTCATTTGACTCGGGGAGAAGGTGTTAGGCACTTCCCAAGTCCCGTAACTAGTACGGTTGGGCACTCGATCAAGTTGGCTTTTAGAATATTCAAATTGAGGTAAAAATAAACACGGAAAAGCAAATAAACACACACGAGGCTCGAGGTCATCCCCACCTAAATAAAAGAAAATTAAAAATAAAAATACTACGAGTTCTACTTTGGGCCTCCAAATACAAAATACCACGGGCATTCCCCGGAATAAAATATATACAAATCCTTCAGGGCATTCCCCGGATAAAGTTAACTAAGGGAACGACCTCTCACCCCAAAACCAAAAGCAAATGAATAATCCTAAGATTTGCCTACCCACGTGTGGTCGGCCTAAACATGCTACTAACGATCTAATTAATTAAGAGAGTCTTACTATCTAAGCCACTGATCAATCCCATTAACTAGTTATTTTAACAGATTCATCACTAAAATGTTAACTATGAAGCCTTACACAGTATTCCTTAACAAAACTACAACATGGAATTTATAAATTCGTCTAAGCATCTAAACCCCCCAAATACACATTAAACTAAACAAAACGATAACAGGGGAAAGCAAATAACAAGACGTCATTAAAATAGGACAAGGGAGCAATGAACCACATATTAAGCATAGTATTAAGCACAACGGCGGGAAAGAGGAGGAAGTAGACCTTACTGAAATCTTTTCAATTATACCAGCAATGTATGAATATGCATCTGAACACGAACACGACGGAACCTCATATCGGTGACGAACACTCAAACAAACTCCGACACGGGCAGAATTTAACTCATCTCCATTGAAATCAGAAGGAACAAAAACTTCGAAATTCAAACGACCTCTACAACAAACTTTTCATATCAAAACATAGTTTAACAAAACTCAGCAACAAGGATCCGTCGCTGAGATGCTTAAGCTCCAAAACGTTGGTTGACGTTGTCGAAGAAAGAACTGAAGGGTCATTGGTTTCATCTTATCGAAGAAGAAGAAACAGCCATGGATAGTTCTATCGTTTTGGCTGAGGAAGAAGCTCGGCGGATCTGGGTGGTCGCTGGAATGGAGTTGCCGCTCCAAGGGCTGAAGGGTTCAGGGGTGTGCTTTGTTGTCGTTTAGTTGCTGCTGCGAAGCCGGCGGCGGCACTGGTTTAATCTCCCGCGAGTTTGGTTTTAGGGGTGTGTCACGGCTGGAAAGGGTGGTCGTTTGGTTGGTGAATGGCGGGGTTCAGTGGTCAGCGGCTTGGAGGCTGACGGGTTTCAGGCGAGTTGTGGGCGTGGAGGAGGCGGCGGCGGCAGTGGGCTAGGGTTCCTAGGTTTGTGTTTGGTTGTCGTTTGGTGTGAGAAGATGAAGCAGTAGCGACGTTGGTTTTGGATTGAGGGGTGGCGGGTTATGGCTAATGGTTGACTGGTTTTGTTGTATTCATGGTTGAAGATGGCTTATGGCTTTAGTCTTGAAGATGGAAGATGAAGGCTAGGGTTCCTAGGGTTAGGGATTAGGATTAAATTTAGAAGATTGGGTTTTGGGCCTATGTCTTGTTGGGTTCATATTTGGGCTTCAAAAATGTGCAAAATTGGGTCAAAAAGGACTGGAAATTCAAATTAAATACCTATAAAACTCTACATTAATTAAAAATAAAACTAAAAATTAAAGTTGGAACTACTTTTGGTATTTTCAAGGATTATATTAGGATCAAAATATGTTAAAAGTAATATATCTTTCTAAAATATCTAATATATGATTTAAATAGAGAAATATAGAACTATTTTTGTATTTTTCAATTTTGTGATAAAAATAATGTAAAAGAGACAAAATTAGTTGAAATAACTACATTAAGCCTAAATTAAATATTTTACGCTAAAACGGGTGAAATTTCGGGGAGGGTCAAAAATCACATGTCTACACATGCGAGTCGATACTCATATTATGAAGCTGTTCCAGACCTCACGCCGCTAAAAGAAGCTTGATTTCTCAAAATGACCGGCGGGGTCATTACATGAGCGAGGTCGAGCTTCTCTCTTGACGAAGGCCGATGGCCGTAAAGGTGTTATTTCGAAGCAATGTCAAAATTATAACCCGTTGTGAGTTAGAGCAAGGTCGAACTTCTCTCGTGGCGAAGGCCGATGGCTGTAGGGGTGTTATTTCGAAGCAATGTCAAAATTATAACACGTTGTGAGTTCGAGTGAGGTCGAACTTCTCTCTTGGTGAAGGCCGATGACCGTAGGGGTGTTATTTCGAAGCAAGGTCAAATTATAACCCGTTGTGTTATTCCCGTTGGGGGACATTACTCGTCGCCATGTTGTATATGCGTGCATCACGGCAAGCTCTGGTCCGCTTAATTTCACTTTCATTCGGAGAGTACTGTGCGTTTCCTGGGTGAGTCCAGCTCGCTCAATTTTGCTTTCATTGGAGAATGTCACATGCTTTATTGGCGAGTCCCAGTTCACTCAAATTTGCTTTCATTGGAGATCGTTGGTCAAACAATTTTTTAGTTTAACAGTTATTCTGTACCGATTTGTTTCTCTTATTTGTGATTACACTGCGGTTTAGTGGGTTCTGCTCGGTCATTAGAGGTGGTATGCTACGGAACACAACGCGATGTTTTGGAGACGTTAGTCCCTTACTTGCGTACCCCTGCGAGTGCTCGCATTCCTGTTTTGAATCAACAAAAGAGTGAAGATAAACCAAAATAAAATTATCTGTTACCTCGACTTAATGAGCCGATGAAGGGAGGAATGGCATTGGAGGGTTACTTGCTACGCCTAGTGCTCGTATAATGGCTTTTGATTTGGCAGCCGCGTTAAGTTTCGCCATTTAAATGCGTCTAGACTTCTTGTGAGTTGGGTTTACCTCTCCCGTTTGGACATCGAGGTCGAGTCCTGGTATTTCTAATATGCGTACATAATAAGGAAACATGTCATGATTTGTTTATAGACCATCTAGCATGCGTGATACGAAAATAATACGGGATATGTCTGACCTCCTTAGGGATCATGCAGTGGGTTATCATCCCTTCCCCAGGGGTAGATACAAGGCGAACACGTCGCGTGGGATCGCGGTTATATCTAGCACATAGTGATCGTGGTCCTACTTAAATCGTACGTGCGACTCGCTAAACCCATCGTTACGGGGAGGCAGGGGTCTCGTATAGTCGTCGGTTATGGTTTTTATTTCGTATAGGGATCTGACCTAGATTGATACGGTTATTTACAAGAACTTATCTACCCTTTTCAAGTAGGCGTTGCCACTGAAGTAGTGAGGTTGTGACAAGCTGAAAGTAATACTTGACTGGTTTTAGATCTAAAGGAAACTAAAGAATTTAGCTAAGAAATCCCCACAGACGACGCCAAATTGTTTGACCAAAAAGTGTTAAACTCTTTGATTAAACCAATTACTAATGAAACAGAAGGTAAATCTTGGCAAAATATAATCAACTTCAGATCTAGACATGATGGGAACTAAAATCAAAGGGACCGAGTGTATACCATGTTCTTAAGAAAGATTACAAGATGCTCAAAGTAAAACAGCAAGCTTACATCTTTGATATATTCTTCTATGTTTGTACAATCAAAGAAGATAAGGGAGGAATCTCGTTGGCAACTACAGGATTCAGCATTATTGATTCATTGATGGAGGAGGCCAAGGTTTATGATCAGAAATCTGGTTTTCTTCCTTTTTCTCTTAAGAGTTTTCTCTTCCGTTTTCTCCCCCTTTCTTCTTCTGCCTTTTCCTCTTTATATACTGTCTATTTCTCCTTTTACTCAATGGTTCTTGACTAGCATGCCTCATGACTGCACCCTTCCTCATTCACCCCAATGTTACGTTCCGTAGTGTGAGCCTTCTGATGACCCTATCTCGGCCACAACTGTGATACTCGTCGCCATTACGCCTCGTGGGTACGACCATGGCTGAGTCGACTTCTTACCATTCCTATTGATAACCATTTGGTCAGATTTTGACCCATACAGTAGCTAGCTGCTAACGTTTTCCAAATGGCTGTTATATAAATTGTACCATATCTTCCCTCTTTTTCTCACTTGAAAAATTGCTCAATACTTCTTAACGATGGCTTAGTCGATAAAGTACAAAACCTTGATGTAAACTTATCTTTTTTTCCTCTGAAACAACTTATAAACTTTCTTGTCGCTCTCATCTTATGTGCATCTTTTTTGACTAAATTTTCTATGCCTTCTCGTGAAATGACAATATGAAACTCATAATATGTGTTGTGAGTTAATATCACAGGAACTCTAGCATTAGTGTTTGAACCTCAGTCGGACCTTAGTAGCCGTCTCTTTTTCATCATTTGTGTAAAATAAGTAATCATTTTATGTCAGAAATTCAGGTCTTAAAAAGCTTTTCGTGTTATAAGGTTTGAAATTCTGCAATTAGTGTTACCATGTTAAAACATATTACGTCCTTTTTTCTTCTATAACAAAAGGTACACTAAAAATAGAAGACGAGAACAAGTCAAAACATGCACTACGTGAGACGAAAGGCAAATAGTCAAAAGTCAAAACCTACGAGGCACAAACAAGACAAGGTTGTACTTCGGCTATGTGGAGCCTAGTCACCGTCCTTCTGCATCACATGCATCTTACGTCTGATTTACAACATGTGGACACGTGTCCATTCTACAAGTATACTTTAGGAAAATTCCCTTTTTTTTTCAACTTCTAGAAGATTATTTGACAAGTGGAATAAAAAAGTGGGTGCCATTTCCGCCAAATTATATTATAAAAATATTTGGGTAACGCTGATAGGAAAAAAATTATGTGAAGTTGAAGTTTGATAAGAGCATTTGGTTGTTGAAGATTTATATTTGTCACTGACTTAACTTGAAAAGTTAAACTTTTGTGAAAATTATCATCTCAGTTGAAATTTGAGATGTCCCTCAAACAAAAGTTTCAGTTTTGAAGTTTTTATTTCAAGTTAAAGTTGACACAATGAATTGAATGTTAAAATATATTGAGTTGCAGATAATATTTCAGGTTGAAGTTGAAATGATGTATGTTTAAACAAGCCTGAACAAAAAATATTCATAGTTTGTTTTATTTTATGTGACAATATTTAATTGAATATAAGCCTAAAAGTGAGTAAAGTTTTTATCACATAAAATAAATATATAAAATTTATAATAACCAAAACGATTATTAACATTTTTTAAATTTCTTTTCAATATAATTTTATAGTATATGTCTTGATAACTACTACTACTACAACAACAACAACAAACAACCAAGTTTGATCCCAACATGTGGGGTGTGGGGAGGATAATCTGTACGCAGACCTTACCTCTATGTAATGCAGGTAGAGAGGCTGTTTTCAATAAACCCTCGGCTCACGAAGGGCAAGAAGAAGAAGAGGGAAGCAAGGAAGGAAGAAAGATGAAAGAGAAAAAAGTGAGAGATAAAGGATAAGAAGTATCAAATAATAGCAACATAGTATATGTCTTGATACTAACAAAATATTTTAAGTACTCACGAACTAATTGGTAGAGCACCGTCATAAATTTTCTTTTCGTGGACTTATACATGTTAGTACTCCCTCCGTTCCAGTGTATATGAACCTATTTCCTTTTTGTCCGCTCCAAAAGAATGACCTCTTTCTAAATTTGAAAACAATTTAGCTTAAATTTTCAATTCTGCCCTTAATGAGAAGCTTTTATAACCACACAATACTCTGGCCGCTTTTTGACTTGTTTAAGATATAAATTTCGAAAATCTTTATTTTTTCTTAAACTCCGTGCTCAGTCAAATATGTTTAGATAAATTGGAACGGAGGGAGTAATTCTTTATTAATATAAAAATATTAAAAGGAGCATCTTTTTCTCCTTAACACGTGGGATGTAGTGATTGGTTGTAGCCATAAGACCGTACAGCCTTCATTTGAAAGGTGACTAGGTTTTACCGATGATTATCACAACAACGACCTATGACTGGCTATTACCGGTTACCACTTTCAACGGTTGCCATCTCATCTCCCACTGTTTCCTCTTGCAAGAATCCCCCAAGACAATCAGTACTATCCCCCAGAGCCTACCTTCAAGTCCCTAGATCACTACTCCTACACTCTTCGTTTCGTCCTTCCTGCTGAGACTGAGAAACCACCTAAAAACCCGGAACAGGAGGAGATGTTTAGGAAGGTGAGAAGCCTGGAACAGCCGCTCAGAAACATGCAAGGGCTGGGAGGCCAAGTGAGCGTAGCTTACAAAGATCTGTGTTTGTTTCCTGACGTACAACTACCTGTTGGGTTCAAAATGCCCAAATTTGACTTGTATGACAGGCACGGAGATCCCGTGGCCCACTTAAGGGGATTTTGCAGCAAAATGAGAGGAGCTGGTAGGAAAGATGAGCTGTTAATGGCATACTTCAGCCAGAGCCTTAGTGGCGCGGCATTGGAATGGTAAACTCGTCAGGATCATAGCAGATGGTATACCTGGGATGATTTGGCCCAAACATTCGCTCGACATTTCCAATACAACATAGAAATTGTTCCGGATCGTTTGTCTTTCACTAAGATNCATGTTAGTACTCCCTCCGTTCCAGTGTATATGAACCTATTTCCTTTTTGTCCGCTCCAAAAGAATGACCTCTTTCTAAATTTGAAAACAATTTAGCTTAAATTTTCAATTCTGCCCTTAATGAGAAGCTTTTATAACCACACAATACTCTGGCCGCTTTTTGACTTGTTTAAGATATAAATTTCGAAAATCTTTATTTTTTCTTAAACTCCGTGCTCAGTCAAATATGTTTAGATAAATTGGAACGGAGGGAGTAATTCTTTATTAATATAAAAATATTAAAAGGAGCATCTTTTTCTCCTTAACACGTGGGATGTAGTGATTGGTTGTAGCCATAAGACCGTACAGCCTTCATTTGAAAGGTGACTAGGTTTTACCGATGATTATCACAACAACGACCTATGACTGGCTATTACCGGTTACCACTTTCAACGGTTGCCATCTCATCTCCCACTGTTTCCTCTTGCAAGAATCTTACAAATACTTTTTTCAGCACTTCTTCTCTAGTCTTTCTTTCCCCAAGTCCACCCCCCTCTCTGCTTCTCCAAGGTATGCCCATTTTCTCATTTCTTTCATTCATATTAATTATTTTTAACATAGTTAATTGAATTTCCTTGATTTCTTTTCTTCTTAAGCACTTCATATTTGAGCTCAATTTTATGTTGAAGTTATTGACTACGACTGTTTATAAACTTGAAACTTGTATGTAGTCTTTAAATAGTGACAAAGATTCAATTTTTTTTAAGCAGAATTTGCTCTTGTTTTCTTGATTTTAAGGGGTTGTTAAAGTTTCTGTCTTTTTGCTATTTTGAGAGCTATTACTTGTGTGTGTTCCACCTTTGAGCTTGAGTTTGTTATGATTGTTGCAGATATATTATATATTTATGACTGCAACTTCCATTTGGCATCATTGACATTGAGTTTTGGTTAGAGAAGTTTAGCAATTTGGTTGAAATGGATCCAAGGTTTAATGGAAACCCGAGTTCTTTGAATGATTTTCGACTAGTGAACCAATCATTACCTATTTCTTCAGATGGGAAGATGATTAATGGTCCGAGATTTGAACTTATTTATCCAGATCAGAAGCTACACAATGGTCCTAGACTTGAAAATAGTTTTAACCTACACAATTTTGGTGGTGTTGGATATATAAACGGTGACCGCTTACCAAGTAATCTAGAATCAAGATCTGACCTTGGTGTTGAGGACGACTTGAACGAAGATATTGACTTCTCGGATGCAGTTTTGAGTTATATAAATCAGATGCTTATGGAAGAAGAAATGGAGGACAAGACAGACATGCTTCAGGAATCGTTGGAACTTCAAGCAAAAGAAAAGACATTCTACGAGGCCCTTGGCAAGAAGTATCCACCTTCGCCAGAGCAAAATGCGTTTACTAATCAGTACAATGAGAGTCCTGATGATTACTTCTCGGGAAGTATATACAATTCCACAAGTAATACTAGTGAAAATAGTGGTAACTTAGTTGATTCAAGGGCAGTTAACATTTCCATGGACTACAATTCTGCTTATGTCGAAGGCCTTTCATTTCATAATACTTCAGTATGCTCATCAAATAGTGGGAATACTATTGTAGATGGGTTCTTAGACTCTCCTGTTAGTTCTCTTCATATTCCTGATATATATAATGAGAGCCAATCTATTTGGAGCTTTAGGAAAGGAGTTGAAGAAGCAAGTAAATTCCTCCCAACTAATAATAAGTTGTTGAACAATGACTTGCCGTCTCTGGAGTCTAAAGGGGAAGCTGGTTATGTGGAGAAAAATGATGAGGGAGAGACTTCCCCAACTGAGGCGAGAGGGAGGAAAAATCCTCAGAGGGATGATAATTATACTGAAGACGAAAGAAGTAGCAAACAGGCGGCAGTTTTTACAGAATCAACACTTCGGTCTGAGGAGTTTGATATTGTCTTGCTGCATAGCATGGGAAAGGGAGAGGAAGCACTGGAAGCTTATCGACAGAACCTGCGGAATGCTAAAAGCAAAGCCACAGTGCAGATACCAAAAGGATCAAAAGGAGGAAAGGGCCGCGGGAAAAAGCAAGGTGGAAAGAAGGAAGTCATAGATTTAAGAACTCTTATGATAAATTGTGCGCAGGCTGTAGCTGCTGATGATTCCAAGAGTGCGTATGAACTGTTGAAACAGATCAGACAACATTCATACCCTTTTGGAGATGGAAACCAGAGATTGGCTCATTGCTTTGCAGATGGTCTCGAGGCGCGCTTGGCTGGTACCGGTAGCCAGATTTATAAGGCCCTTGTCAGTAAACGAACATCTGCAGCCGATCTTTTGAAGGCCTACCATTTGTATCTTGCGTCATGCCCATTCAGGAAAATCTCAAGTTTTGCTTCAAACAAGACGATCATGATAAAGGCAGAGAATGCAACAAGGGTTCATGTCATTGACTTTGGCATCCTATATGGATTCCAGTGGCCTACATTCATCCAACGTATTGCAGAAAGAGAAGGGGGCCCACCAAAGCTTCGTATTACTGGTATAGAGTTTCCCCAACCAGGCTTCAGGCCAGCGGAACGGATTGAGGAATCTGGTCGCCGTTTGGCTGATTATGCTCGGTCCTTTAATGTTCCATTTGAATACCATGCAATTGCAAAGAAATGGGAGACCATCACAGTAGATGATCTAAAGCTCGACAAGGATGAATTTCTCGCTGTCACCTGCTTGTATCGCTTTAAGAACCTGTATGATGAGACTGTGGTAGCTGACAGTTCAAGAACTGTTGTTCTCAACCTCATAAGGAAGATCAATCCCGATATCTTCATCCATGGTATTGTCAATGGGGCATATAGTGCCCCATTTTTTGTTACACGATTTCGTGAGGCCTTATTCCACTTTTCAGCACTATTTGATATGCTTGAAACTATTGTTCCGCGAGAGATTCCCGAGAGAGGGTTAATTGAGAGAGAGATCTTTGGGAGGGAAGCCCTGAATGTCATAGCTTGTGAGGGGTGGGAAAGAGTTGAAAGGCCAGAGACATACAAGCAGTGGCAAGTCCGTATCCTGGGGGCATGGTTTACGCAAATACCTTTTGAACGGGAGTTTGTGAACAAGGCAGTAGAAAAGGTGAGGTTAGGATACCATAGAGATTTTGTAATTGATGAAGATAGCCAATGGTTGTTGCTGGGGTGGAAAGGAAGAACAATTTACGCCATATCGTGTTGGAAACCTGTTTAAAGAAACTTGAAACACATCCTTCCTTTGGAAACACCAAGTCAGCCCATATATTTGCAAATCAAATGCTGCAAAACAGTTTGTAAGACTCTTGATATAAATTGTATAGTTTCTTTTTTACATCTTGTTCACTACTCTTTAACTGACACAATTTGCCGATGTCATAGGTAATTGGCTGCTCATGTCTTGATACATACAATAATAGAGACTGCTTGCAGAAGCAACAAGTAGGTCATTCGGTTGCTAAACCCCTTGAGTTCGTAAATGTGACCAGCCCAAAAAATGCCGCTTACAACTTCAACAACCAACATATAATCAGACAAGGTGAGGAATTGGTACATGTTCTTGGAGGCGATCGTCAGTGTATAAAGCGAGTGACTTGATCCTTAAATGGAATGATTGATTGAATCAATATTGCATAGATGAATGACATAGGCCATAAAATCATACATTGAACAGCTTGCGGACCGGCCATTACTGCGTGGTGTGCATCTGATATGTATTCAGGAACGCTTTGAACTTAGCAATGCATTTTTTTAAAAAGAACAATAATTTTATTGATGAATCTTTGTGGGTACTATTCTGTTTGCCCGTTGATTCTTCTATCCGGATTGTTCTCCGTGATTCGAGGGCTTAAGTGCAATGTATTTCTCGAACGTAGGATGATGTGGACTTCCTTGGGATGTATTTGATCTCTGTGAAAAGGAAGATCATCTCTTGATCTCTTCGTCGGCTTTGAGAAAGACAATATTTGATTTCTTTGATCTCTTTGAGAATATCCAGGAGTTTATGGGATTTTCGATATACCTTAGCAGTACATATTTAACATTTGAAAGTTTGTTCAACATACTTGTTTTTAGATCTGTTTAATTTGTCCATTTTATGATGTATTAACGGTAGGAACTTAGGTGTCCAAGTAGAATGGTACAAATTTGGAGGAATAGCCGACTCCAGCTAGCTTGGAATTTTGGATTGATGTTCATGAGGCTAATATGTTTGGTAATTTGAGTTGTAATTTTTGAAAAATGAGGCTAAATCTTCATTTGAACTTTTATAGTCTACTTTGTCTTAATATTATTGCATGGTTCTTATTGAAGAAAAAACATAGTATATGATTTCTCAAAATTAAATCACCTTAATTTTGGAGGTTGTTGCAGTTGGTGCTTTCCTAGTAGAATCTGAACTATAAGTAGTGGTCCCTAAAAAAAAACTCGTAAAATGAGAACAAAATCCTCCATGATTTGCCTTGTTAGGGATTCCTTAAATAATTGCAATAAAAAACTATATGCGACAAGTTGAGAAAGATTCAAGTCTAATTGATTAGTAAAACACTTGGAAATCGTGATGTCGTTTAGTTGAGGGACAGAAAGGAGATCTTATTAGAGGGAAAAATTTAAAAATGGCCAGATTTTCGCCTGGTCAATCAAATTTAGCCACATAATCAAAAGTCAACGATATTTAGCCGCGAATTAGCACGGTAACAATTTCTTGACTAAAATACCCTTATGCTGTTTATCAAATTTACGCAACTTGACATTATATTCTTCTTTAGAACAAAGTTACGGCGGTAATCTGCAAATCGAATTAAGCTCTCTCAATAAATTTTTCGATCACTTAGTGGCTACAACATCATATTCTTCTTCGAATTAAGCTCTCTCAATCTTCCGGCGTGAATCTCGAAATCGAAGTAAGCTCTCTCAAGTATTTGTCTGGTTATTTGAAATTATCTTGTTTGAATTTATTCTAGATTCTTGTAATTCAAACCAGACAAATTCAAATTATAAGTAATATATTTGTGTGTAGAATCATAAATTTTTTCTCATTCTTCGAATTTTCTGGTCTGATTTTAATGCTTTAATCTGTATAATTTGTAGAACATGACGGTAGTAGAATTTGCTGGACCTTTATAAATTAATATCTAAACCTGACATACTTCCAGGTTTTTATACTGGAAATATCTAATAAATTAGTTATACAGTGCTTGATTCCAAAAATGAACAAAACACAAGTATTATACAACGAAGGTTTGGGAATTAATTTGCAAAACTCAAAATACTCCAATGTATTACACTAGAAGTATATTTCATTCAAACTTTTATATGTCAAATCAATAAAGTCTGCAGAATAAAATGGCACACAATATAACGCCAGTATAATATGCTGGAGATTGTTGAATTAACGTCAAAATCTAAGATTTTCCTAGGTTATTATACTGGAAATGTTTAGTACTGGAATTATCTAATAATAGTATACAGTAGCTTGATTCCAAAATGAACAAACACAAGTATAATA
>NW_017673281.1:120423-123248 GCF_001879085.1 Nicotiana attenuata
TTGAAAAAATGGTGAAAAGTGATGAAAATTCGACTAAGTATAAAATTTGCTGGGCCTCGGATATGGGAAATGCGAAGTTGGGTTCGCAATTGCGAACCCTGCAGGCTTGGGAAATGCGACATTTCTGTTCGCATTTGCGAACTCAGGTCTACCAAGGGACCTTCGCATTTGCGAAACTGGTCTCGCATTTGCGAACCAGTGACCATCGCATTCGCGAGGTTTGGCTTCGCATTTGCGAACCTTGGCCTGCCTGGGCTGGTTTCGCATTTGCGAACCAGCCTTCGCATTTGCGATAGCTGGACCTTCGCATTTGCAAATCCAGGCTTCGCAAATGCGAATCCTGCAGATAACTGATACCAGGTCTTTCCAAAAGTGAAAAATGCAATCCGACGCCTATCCAAAACTCACTCGAGCCCTCGGGGCTCCAAACCAATTATGCACACAACCTCAAAAACATCCTACGGACTTATCCGTGCGATCAAATCGCCAAAATAACATCATATACATCGAATCAAGCCTCAAAACTCATGTTTTTCTTTGAAATTTTCATAAGGCATCAAATTTCCATTTCAAGTCCAAAACACGTCAAACGACGTCCGTTTTCAACCAAATTTTACAGAAAGCGCTTAAACCATATATAAGACTTGTACCGGGAGTCGGAACAAAAATACGAGCCCGATACCACAGTCTTTTAATCAAATTTCATTTCCAATTCCCTTAGTAATTTCAGAAAAACAATTTCACAGAAAAATTTATTTCTCGGGCTCTAGACCTCGAAATTTGACTCCGAGCATATGCCCGAGTCCCATATTTTTCTACGGACCCTTCGGGACCGTCAAATCACGGGTCCGGGTCCGTTTACCAAAAATGTTGACCGAAGTCAAATATATTCATATTAATATAAAAAATTAGCATTTTTCACACAGAATTCATATTTAAGCTTTCCGGCTACGTGTCCGGATTGTGCACGCAAATCGAGGCAACCGTAAATGAGGTTTTTTTTGAGGCCTCAGAAGCACGGTATGAATGAGAAAACAGGTGATGACCCTTTGGGTCGTCACAAATATATTATACTGGAGATTTTTGAATGAATGTCAAAATCTAAGAATTTTCCAGCTTATTATACTGGGAATATATGTGAGTCAAAATAATAACACTCATTCACAAGTATAGTATACTGGAGCTTTATGAATTAATATGAAAAAGTCATAAAACTCATATGTATTATACTGGAAGTATCTTTTATTTAAACTACTATAAAAATTGTAAAAAAAAATGGTATAGAACAAACACCAGTATAAGAAACTGGACTTTGTTAATTTTATATATAAACTTTAGACACTTCCCGTATATTATACTGGAAGTATAATATACTGGAATTATGTGTGAGTCCATGAACCCCAGTATAATAAGCTGGAATTTGCTTAATTAATATGAACAATTCAAGTATTTCCGGAGTATTATACTGGAGTTTATTTTTTAATAATGTAACTTCTTGTGACGACCCGACCCGTCGTCACGTGAGTTACCATCCCGTTTTTCCCATATTATGTTTCTCTATGCTTCATTATCGGTATTTGAGGTAATCGAGTTGGATTGGTTTGGTCTTGGTAGGAGATGAGACATTTAGTCTCTCTAAGGAAAGCTTGTTTTGGAAAAGTCAACCGGAAGTTAACTAGTTGGTTAGAGGGCTCGGATGTGATTTCTGGAGATTCAGTTAGCTTCGGGGGATGATTTGTGACTTAGGAGCGTGATCGGAATTGGTTTTGGAGGTCCGGTGTAGAATTAGGCTTGAATTGGCGAAGTTAGTATTTTGGCAAATTCCGGTTGGTAGGTGAGATTTTGATCCGAGGGTAGGAATGGAATTCCGAGAGTTTCAGTAGCCCCGTTAGGTGATTTTGGATGTGTGTGCAAAATTTCAGGTCATTCGGAGATGTTTTGGGTCGGGTTTTGATCGAATGCGTATTGCGGAAGTTTTGAAGAAACTTAGGCTTGAATTCGATGTGATTTAATGGTTTTAGCGTTGTTAGACGTGTTTTGAGGATTGGAACAAGTTTGAATAATGTTTTAAGATGTGTTGGTGACTTTGGTTGAGGTCCCGGGGGCCTCGGGGTGATTTCGGGTGGCTAACGGAAGGAATTTGAAGTTGGAAAATTGCAGATTTTTGGTTGCAGCAGGTGTTTCCGCATCTGCGGAAAGGAGATCGCAGATGCGGTCTCGCAGAAGCGAGCTAGGCCTCGCAGGAGCGAAAATAGGAGCCCAGGTCAGGTTCCGCAGAAGCGGGACATTGGGTCGCTTAAGCGGTCCCGCAGATGCGAAGTTGGATCGCAGAAGCGGAAAGTCGCCTTAAGTGAAAGGTCCGCAGGAGCGGACATTGACCGCATAAGCGGAAGGCGAAAAAGTGGGAATTAATCTGCAGAAGCGGAAATAACTGGCAGGTTAAGTGAGAACATCTTCTTCGCGAATTTTTGAAAGAGTGACATTTTTTGACTCCGAACCTTGAGAGCTTTGAGGCGATTTTGAAGAGGGATTCGAGGGCTATTATCAGGTATGAACTCTTGGACTTAGAGCTTGATTTTTATGGTGTATAAACATGAATTTGGACTGAATCATCAAGGAATCAAAGGTCAAAAAATGGTGGTTTAGGGCTTGAATTTAAGAGAGTTTAAAATAGGGATTTGAGGGGTCAAATGGACCCCGATTTTGATGATTTTGATATGTATAGACTCGTGGCGAGACGAGGAATCCGGAGATGTGAATTTCGTAATTTTTCGAGAAGTGGGCCCGGGGCTCGGGTTTTGCCAACTTCGTGATTTTTGATATTT
>NW_017673281.1:123268-142287 GCF_001879085.1 Nicotiana attenuata
CACAAATTACAAGACTTAGACCATAAAACAAAGCTTCTCCTTATAAATGATGGGACTACATTCGAAGAATTCATGAGGAAAATTTTCCAAGTTATGGAGATCGACAACGACAAGTTTAAAGCAAAAGTATGGCTGAATATTAACCTAGGTACTGCTAAGGGAATACAAGTTACAAATGATGAAGATCTTACGTCGTGTATGATGCTCTTAAAAAACGATCCATACTATAAAGGATCCAAATTTGTTGTTGAAATTTCAGAAATACCAGATCAACAACCAGAAGGTAATGCAATAATGGAAATTGACAATCAACAATTATTGTACAGAAACACATATGTTCAAGAAGAGCAACTGATGGTGATATCTGAAATAGAAGAGCATGAGATGTCAATTTATGACATGACAATGGAAAATAAAATTGTAAATCCTGTGGAAGATGAACACATCGAATCACTAGTCTCTATTGAAGGAAGAAAAAGGAAAGGAAAAGGAAAGGCAAAAGAATCTTCATCAATAATACTCAAGGAAAATGCATCATTGGATAATGTAAAACTCGGTTCTGTTTTTCAAGACAAAAATGGTATGATCAGATGTTTTTGCTTAGCAGCTATTAAGGAGCACTTTGAGTTCTATGTTGAAAGGTCAAGTAATACAAGATACTCTTTGGTATGTACTGACGAAAAGTGTGGTTGAACTGTTCGAGGTTCAAGAATTAGGGAATCAACACTATTTAAATTAGTTAAATTTCAGAGATCACATGAGTGCTCGGTTGACATTAGAAAGTCAAATCAAAGACAAGCAACTTCAAATGTGATTAGAGATTACATGATTGACAACTTAAGGGACATAGCTAATGAAGTAAAGCCTAGGTTTGTCATTTCAAAAATGAAAAGATCACATGGAGTAGATGTTGCTTATGGAAAAGCATGGCATGCTATTCAAAAGGGGTTATCGTTATTAAGAGGAACAACTGAACAGAATTATGAGCAGCTGGCATCATATTTATATATGATCGAACAAAAAAATCCAGGATCATATACAAATATTCAGAGAGATTCAGATAACAGGTAAATTTCTTATGTTTCATTACAATATAGCGGCCTTCGTATATATGATGTAATATTTTATATGAGAAATATGTCTTTTGATTGTTGTTTTTGCTAATGTTTTTTGTTTATTGAATTTAGAAATACATTTTGTCGAGTATATTATACTGAAATATCGTGTGAATCTTGGTCCTGCAGTATGTTATATTGGATAAATATCATAACATCGTAGAGTTTTGTTTTAGTCCAGTATATGTTACGGGACTAGGCCGTGTGTAAGCTTTATCTCCAGTATATTATACTGAATGAATTCTGTTTAAACTAGAACTTCCTTTTATTTGTCCTTACTTTTTTTGAGTGATTGTTTGTCTTGTTCTTGTATTATGCTCTTTAATCCAGTGTATAACACTTGAGTTTTGTTTTATTTCAGTATATTTTAATGCAGGTGTATCGTCTTTAAGCTTGTTTTCCGGTATGTTTTTAATCTAGTATCTGATTTGAGTTACTTTTCATTATAATATACTGGCCTTCGTATATAAATATGATGTAATATTTTATATGGGAAATATGTCTTTTGAGTGTTGTTTTTGCTAATGTTTTTGTTTTGTTTATTGAATTTAGAAATAAATTTAGTCCAGTATGTTATACTGAAAGTCTCTCTGGTGTACGTTTATCTTCCAATATGCAATACAGGATGAATTTATAGTCTTGTTTCAACCCAGTATATTTTACGGGATTTATGCTATGTGTAAGCTTTGTATCCAGTATATTATACTGAATGAGTTCGGTTTAAACTAGAACTTTATTTTATTTGATATTACTTTTTTCGAGTGATTATTTGTCTTGTTTTTGTATTATTGTCTTTAACCCAGTATATAATACTTGATTTTTGTTTGATTTCTGCATATTTTAATACAAGTGTTCTGGTCACGCTCAACTAAGTCTCACAAAAGACTATGCGGGCGTTGCAAATATAATCCGAGTATTATTGCCCAGAGTCGAACCATAAGGAACTAACCTATCAATCACTACTGTCAGATTTACTAAATTCACAAAATCTGTTTTCCCAAACTTTTCGATTCACAATGGTTGATTTTCTAACAACTAAGATTGAAAGTAATTAACAGCTGAAAATTAACTAAACTTGATGTGTAAACAGTAGAAATAAAGTCTAAGGCAATGGTTTCCCCCGTTGGTACTTTCCTTGGTTGTCTATGTCCTATAACTATGATTTAGCTATCTCTAACAATCATGAACTCTCCATATATCATAATTCTTTCTCAAGTAATTATAATAATCTACTAGACGCACTTTCTCAAGCTACGCTAGCTACTTGCACAATACGGTTCACTTAGATTGCACCCGGGGTTTCGTTATCTCTAATCCAACCCCTAAACCCTCGGTTATGACTCTCGTCTATACTCCGGGAGTGATGTTGTTCATACAATCATTTAAATATGCACTCTCTCTCAAGAAGATATATAATAAATATGAACGGATAATTGAGGGCCCTTTCAACTATTCCACAATCAAAACATAGATGAACAATTAGAGATTAACAATCAAATCTAACTATATTGATAACACAACCAAGTTATTCCCAACGGGTTCCACCAAAACCTTAGATTAAGGTTTTTAGCTACTCATGACAATGGGTAAATCAAATACTAAAAGATTCATAATCATAAATTGCAAGAAAATAAAGAAGAATAGAAATAATGATGTTTTGGGTGATCTCTCACGTTTGTTTTTCTTGCCAAAGTACTCTCTAATAATGTTACATGCCTCCTTTGGGCGAGTTCTAGTGTTTAAATAGGGGTTTGGGCTAAGAATTCCGGAATTTGCACTTCAGTCCCTTAAGTTTCCGTCGCCTGCCGCGGTCCTACCGCGCCCACGCTGGGACCGCGGCCAAATTGCCTCTCTGAATCTCCTCTGACAGCTCACCGCGGTCCTACCGCGCCCACGCTGGGACCGCGGCAGTTCACCTCCAGGCCTCGTTTGTGTATTTCAAATGGTTCACTCGGCGACTTTGGTGCGATTGACTTCTTTTTCTTCCATAAATGATACAAAACCACTCCATAGCCTTCTTCTAATGTATGTAACCTGAAAAACATGGAAAACACTAATAAGAGCATTTTGCTATCACTTTTACAATAAAAACTCTACAAGAAAGTGGTTCTTTTTGGGCTTAATCATAGTTCAATTCACCTATTATCATGTTTCGTCTTTAAACATGTTATCCAGTATGTTATTTGTATTCAGCTTGTCATATGGTATAACTGAATTTTCTTTACTTTTCCAGGTTTGTTTATATGTTTTTTATATATGGTGCATCAATTTCTGGGTGGAGGTATTGTAGACCACTTATTGCTGTGGATGGAACATTTCTAAAAAATAAATATAGAGGTGTTCTGTTAGTGGCTGTTACAAAAGATGCAAATAACCAGATTTTCCCTATAGCATTTGGGGTAGCGGATTCAGAGAATAACGAATCATATGAATGGTATTTCAGAGAATTAAGAAAAGCAATTGGGATTCGTAAAGATTTAATATTTTTGTCAGATCGACACAAGGCCATTGCAAATGGAATTGCAAAAGTTTTCCCTGAGTGCTACCGTGGTATTTGCATATATTATTTGGAAAAGAATCTAAAGCAAAGAAGAGTGAGAAACACTGTACTAAACCTCTTTCAAAGTGCTGCAAGAGTATACCTTCAATCAGAATTTGATGACTTCATGTCCCAAATAGCTGCTGTTGATAAAAAAAACATTCAATTATTTGATGGAGGAACCACCAGGAAGATGGGCTCGTTCACATTGTCCAAGACGACGATATGATATGTTAACAACAAATATTGTTGAGTCTATGAATAATGTTTTAAGACGTGCACGAGAATTGCCACTTTTAACAATGATGGATTTCATACAAGAAAAATTGCAAAGCTAAAGAAGGACAACTGCAGAAGGAATATTCCGCGAGTTATCAAATTGGGCAGAAGCAACATTGGAAGATAAAATTAAACCAGCTTTTACATTTTGAGTATTGCCCATTGATTGACTCAAATTCAATGTCAAAGAAGGGGGTATGGAATTTATTGTTGATCTAGACAAAAGAACATGTGATTGTTCTGAATTTCAGCTAGATGAGATACCGTGTGAACATGCAATTGCTGCAATTGAGAGTATATATCAGAAGAAATCAGCCTTTTGCTCAGCCTATTATTAAAAGGACTTTTGGTTGAAAACATATGAAGGGCAAGTAAATTCTGTAGGTGATTCAACAACATGGGTTATACCAGACAATATTAAATCGGTAATCACTAAGCCTCCAGATGAAAAAGTAATGCTAGGAAGAAGACAGAAAAATCGACATGTTTCCGATACAGAATTCAAGAAGGAAACAATATGTGGTCGTTGCAAAAAAATATGGGCATAACAGAATAAATTGTACAAATTCTGCTGTAGCTCATCCTTATGCAAGAAAATACAGGAAAAAAATGATTGATTATATACAATATTGTTGCATTGGCTCATGTGGTTATATACAATATGGTTGCATTCTAAATAATTAGTTTGGTATTCTTGTTTTTCAAAATATTATTATTGTTTATTCTTTTTTGTTTCTTGATTTGCTAATAGGAGAATAGTATGCAGGAAACAAATTTTTATTTTATTTATTTCGAGCAAATTATACTAGATACAAATTTTCCACTGTCTTACTCTTCTCCATTATAATATACTGGTCTATATAGCTTAATTACTAGATTTTCCAGCATAATTTATAGGAAGCAACTAAAATTAGAACTCGAACAAAAGTTGCATCAGCAAACTTAAGGTAAAAAAAATGGATTTTTTTTGTTTCTTGATTTGCTAATAGGAGAATAGTATGCAGGAAACAAACTTTTATTTTATTTATTTCGAGCAAATTATACTAGATACAAATTTTCCACTGTCTTACTCTTCTCCATTATAATATACTGGTCTATTGTCACGACCCAAAACCCACTACGGGTCGTGATGGCGCCGGACACCTCTGTCAGGCAAGCCAACTAAATTATCAATTAAATTCTCTTTTAATACCTTTGGAAAATCTAGGATTTTTCCTTTCATTTTTCATAAATAAAACAATCTCTGCTTCAATTCAAATTAAGAAATAACTATTAGTACACATCTTTCGAAAACCATCCCAGAACCCGGTGTCACAAGTGCATGCGCATCTATTAATAAGGAAAATAAAATACAACATCTGTCCGAAATACAGTGGACAGGGAATAAATATAAAAATGATGAAAGGAACTACACTAGCTGCGGGTCGCCTCGAACACTGCAGCTCACCTAGTCCCAGAGTCATACGCGCTGCTACACCCAGTAGGCCACTAGAGTTACATATACCTGTGCAACAAAAATGCACAGAAGTGTAGTATGAGTACGTAACCAATGTGTACTCAGCAAGTATCCCGTCTAATCTCGAAGAAGTAGAGACGAGATGGTCAACTTTGACACTTACTAGTGGTCCAGTGATAATATACTAAATGTGTAAGGCAATCAGGGATTTTATATCGCAGTTCTAACTTACAAAGCCGGAAGACAGGCAAAACACCTTCAACAAATAATAAAGGATTTTTAAAGGTTTACTCTTCTTTATCTTATCAATTTACATCAAGCCATGAAAGGCAATATCATCATTTAAAATTTCTCATGCATCATATACATAAATATCATGCGCAAATCATGCCGAGGCGACGGCCCGATCCAACAAAAATAAAATGTGCACTTGCCGAGGGTCGACGGCGCGCCTATAGATGCATCTATTACCCCGCTCGCGAAATAATCTGCGACGCGGTCAACATAAAATAAACACATACCCTGCTCGTGAATCATACATGCGACGCAGGTACACATAGAAATACATGATCAATCAATCAAGTAAGAACTTATCAGGGAATATTTATCAAAATATATCAAATTCTCCTTTAACAAATTTTAAAAAAAGTAAAGTTTAACCCCTTTAGAAATTCATTTACAAACTCCATGTGATTTAAGCAATTCAAGCTACCATAGGGCTTACAAATATCCAAGTATGACATGCTTTTGGGTCCTAGCTACCCGGACAATAGTATAGTAGTAGCTACGCACAGACTCTCGTCACCTCGTGCGTACGTAGCCCCCGCAAGTAGGAGCACTTAATCAATTATATTCACCTATGGGGACAATTCCCTCTAGGAGACTCACCTCGCTCCGAAGATCCATAACCGGCATTTCACGCCCTTCCGAAGACTCTAATTGATGCACCACGCTCCAAAACTAGCCAACGGTTACGCAAATCCATTAATATATGCTCAATTATTCATTGCAATCTAATTTATAGAAATTCCTAACTCCGATCGAAAAGTTGACCAAAACGCCCTCGGGCCCACGTGCCCGGAATCCGAAATTTTTCGAAGATAAAGATTACCCATGACCTTAGGAACTCAAATATATAATTTACTCCTAGTTCCATGCTCAAATTCGAGGTAAAAAAATTCTAAGGTTGCTAATCTTCTAGGTTTTCCACCAAAACCTCAAATTATACTAATTTCAATGCTCAAATCCCTACATAGTTAATGTATTTAACTCAAAATAGATGGTGATAGCTTACTTTAACATTGATGACGAAAATCCCCTCTTGAAGCTCCCCAAAAATCGCCCAAACCATGAAAAATGTGAGAAAAATAGCCAACTCCCAATTTTTAAACATCCTACTGCCTCCAGATATTTCCGCTTCTGCGGAAGCAATACCGCATCAGCGGTCCCGCTTTTGCGGACAATTCGCCGCTTCTGCGGCTTCCCCTGACCTAGCCCTTTTCCGCTTCTGCGGTATAATATCCGCAGATGCGGTCCCGCATCTGCGGAAATCTGACCGCATCTGCGGTCCTCCCTAGGCTTCCCATTCTCGCCTCTGCGATCCACCATCCGCAGATGCGGTCCCGCTTCTGCGGAACCTTGAACGCATCTGCGGTCCACGAACCTTCGACCATAAACCGCTTCTACGGCTCCCTTTACGCTTCTGCGGGGCCGCTTCTGCGGCTACCCAACCGCAGAAGCGAAAACACCAGCAACCAGATGCCTTCAGCTCTCTTCCAAATTCCGCTTTCGATCCGTTAACCATCCGGAATCTACCCGAGGCCCCCGGGACCTCAACCAAACCTACCAACCAATCCCAAAACACGTTACGGACTTTCTCGAGGCCTTAAATCACATCAAACAAATGCTAAAATCACGAATCAACCCCCAATCCAAACTTAATGAACTTCAAAATTTCAAACTTCTATTTCCGATGCTTAAACCTATCAAATCACGTCCGATTGACCTCAAATTTTGCGCACAAGTCATATTTGGCATTACGGACCTACTCCAACTTTTGGAATCGGATTCCGACCCCGATATCAAAAAGTCCACCTCCGGTCAAACTTCTCAAAAACCTTCAAATTTCTATCTTTAGCCAAATGGCTCCAAAATGACCTAAGGACCTCCGAATTCACTTCCGATCGCGCCCCCAACTCCAGAATCGCCGTACAGAGCTATTTACAGTCTTGGAATCCCAAGCAGACATCAATAACACTGAAATGCACTTCAAGCCAAACTTATGGAATTTTTTCTAAACTGCAAACTTCCACAATAGGGGCCAAAACACCCCCGGGTTATCCAAAACCCGAACCGGGCATACGCCCAAGTCTGAAATCATCATACGAACCTGCTGGAACCTTCGGATCCTGATTCCGAGATCGTTTGCTCAAAATTCCCATCCTAGCTCATTCTTTCAACTTCAGGCTCCTAAAATAAGAATTCTCTTCCCAAATCAACTCCGGATTTTCCGAAACTCAACTCCGACCGCGCGTACAAGTCGCAATACCTGAAATGAAGCTATTCATGGCCTCCGACAGTTGAACAGAGCGCTGGGACTCAAAACGACCGATCGGGTCGTTACATTTGTCACACCTCCTTTTTCCTACACCCGCAAGGGTGTAAAGGAGTTTTTTCAATTAAAGGACAATCGAAACGAGATTTATTATTAAAGATTCAGAGTCGCCACATAGGAGATTTATGGTGTCCCATGTCAGCGGTTGAATCCCAAATCGAGGAAGAGTTAACTCTGTTTAACAGTCCGCGAACCAGAAATCCGGGTAAGGAATTCTATTAACCCGGGAGAAGGTGTTAGGCATTCCCGGGTTCCGTGGTTCTAGCACGGTCGCTCAACTGTTATAAATGGCTAAATATCTGATTTTAATACATGTTTTAATCTATGTGCTTTTTGACTTTGAACCACTTTTATTTATTATGTTAAAGAGAATTGCTACGTCGTTAAAACACGTCTCGAACCACGTCACATAAATGCACCCGTGATTTTTGACATATTCCAACTTCGTTGGGATTTGGATTTGGGTCACATAAATGTGCACCCGGATTTAGGAAAGTAATATTATTAAAGGCTGGGCCTAAAGCAAACTAGCTTATTTTTAACTTTGCGGGAGGCCATGAAATTTGCTAAATGGCACGTCCCGAAGTCTAAGTATTTTTAAAGAAGTAATTAAAAAGGGCCACGCAATTTGTGATTTTATTTGGCACGGCGCACCTCGTTGTATTTTTTAAAAAGGCCGACCTAAAAGAAACTATGATTCTTCTATTAAGTCTTGTCTCTAAACGACCCTAATTAGTTAGTATTGATGTACTTTCAGTGTCTTGGGCCTCAAAGCTGGCCCTAAACAAATTCAGCCGTACTCATAAGAACAAAGCTGCCCAAACATGGGCCCTGTACAAGCAAATTCCAGGCCCAAGTCCGGTCCGAGTAGGGGCCATCAGATTTGGCTCATAAGTGAGCCCAGATCCAATACGAAGCTTCATTTAGACCTTTGAATTCTAATTTTAATCACAATTGGGCTCAACAACTTGTTAACAGATAAACAGTTTGGAATTCAAAACTCAACATAAATTTCAAAATTGTTTGCATACCACTATTTCCTGATTTTTGGCAGTCATTTAACCCTGGTTTTTTCAACACAAATTAGTCACGGTCTAAACCTGAATGTATTTCCAATGTTCATTTCTGATTTCAATTAATCAATATGACGAGCACGCTAAGGTAATCAATCCTTATGGTCACAAATGACACTTTGAATTTCAATGAGAGGCACACAAGCTGTTTCCAGATTCAAGTCAAGGCAATATGTTCTAATCTTTTTAATAACACTAAACCATCACTATTAAGCCACTGTTACATCCTGAACGTAAATCTCAAACATGGCAATAAACTAGAACTAATCACATCTAACATTATTCAACAGGTTAACCATATAATTCGAGAGAAACGCAGCAGTTCAGTACAGTCTATAAAGTCCTAATTAATACACTTTAAAATATCGTTCAAAGGACTCACTTAAATTGGATTTCTTAAGCTAAACAACAACATCAGAAAGTATATGTGCAAATAGGCAAAGCTTCATCATTCAACTTCAAATTGCGTTCAGGCATGTTAATACAAGCTTCCACATCACTTGAGTCTAAGAATATACCTGGAAACTAGAACAAAAGTGCAGNAGCAAACCTAAGGCAAAAGGTGAATGATTACAGTTTTGACCTTGACAAAATAGAAAAAGAATTGGTTGGGGTCCGGAGGCAATTGGCTAAAAATGCAGAAGAACGGGCTCGCATGGTTAAGCAGTTAAAAGAAGAATATGACAATAAGTAATAGAGATTGAACTTCAATTACTTGCTTTTGGATTTGAATTTCAAACTGCAGAGATTTGGATTAGGAGTCTTTTTGGGGGATTTTTCAGAGCTGGAACTTTTGGGAATTTTTTAGGGTTCCAAAAACTTGTCCATTAAGGCATTAGGGACTGCTTTATATAGGCAAGACTAAGGGTAGCCCTCACATTTCTATTTTCCTTTTAGTCCTTCTTTTATTTTCCAGTTTTACTCACTTAGTCCCTTATTTGCTGACTTGTTACTCAAGCTATAGCCACTAACTTTCTAAAAGTCTGTTTTGAACCCTATCTAGAACCTTCTAGGGAGTTCCATTCCCTGTCATTACAACGTCCCTTAAGTAAAATACCTACAGTACCCTGAATTGTCCCCTAAAATTACCAATTTATGTTAATTACCCTAAACTCTCTAATTAACTGAGGTCAAACTAACAATTCTGAAAACTAATCATCTAAACAAATTCCCGCCCATATCTTAACACCAACTAACTAATGATTTTCGGATTAACACCTACTAATATCTATTAGCAATCAACAAATTAAGCAATTGACAACGCAGAATAAGTATGAAAAGAAGAATTTAGTTATTGGTAAACACAAGAGAAGCCAAACAGGAAGAAGTATTAATCACACTAAACTAATCAAAATTCCAGGCCTAGAACACTAACTACGGATCAACAACAGAAAATATGCTTAAACTAATTTTACTAACAGAAAAATCAAACACAACAAAAATTAAAAAGAAAAATCTCATGCTACTGATTAAACGAACACATCAACACAGAGCAAAACAGATTCAATTATTGATTCCAAAGTGCAAACAAAACCTAAGTTGATTACGCGTGAAGAAGAGACAGTCAAAAGGAAACTCATTTGTGAAGCTCTAGGGTTCTACCGCTTCTGCGATTTGAAATTCGAGCACCTTGGGTGAAATTTGAAGGCCATTGATGACATATTGGGAACGAGGGAAGCGAGGAAAGCACGTGGTGTGAATTTAGCGGAGTTTGAGGAACTTAGGGTTTTGCTGCCTCTTATTCAATTCCAGATTTGAGTGGCTTAGTGGGGATTCGAGGGAATAGGTTTAGGGATTTAGAAAGAGGAGGGTAAGGGGAGAATGGGGTGTGAGTTTGGTAAGGTTTGGGTGGCGACGCCGCCGTGGGCGGCGGAGGCGGTGACTAGTATTTTGAAGATTCGAGGGGTTCCAGTAGTATTTTAGGGAAGGGACTAGCAGATTCATGATAAGGGACGGAAGGGGGTGCTCTGGTGTGCTTTTGGGTGTTATTGGAGTGGTTTCCGTCCTCAACGCCGGCGAGTTTGACGGAGCGTAATAGGGCGGCGGGCTCTAGGGTTCTTAATGAGAGATGAGAGAGATGAGAGGGTAAGGGGGGTCTGAGGGGGTGGGGTAGCGTTAGGACATATTTATACCATGGGTAATCAGTTCTTGACCGTTCGATCAAAAGAACCTAGACGGCTCAGATTTGTTCTACAAAAACGACGTCGTTTTGGACAAGGCCAAGACTGGACCGGGTTGGGGGTTTGGGCCTTGGCGGGTTCAAGAGTTTATTTGGGCTGGGGCGTGTGTTTGGGCTGGTGTTATTAAAAGTCAGCCCAGATTTGTACAACCTGTTAAGATTCTCTCTTTTCAATTTTTCACTTTTTATTATATATTTTTTTTAGATTTTGTAAGATGCAAAATTAAAATAAAGACCTGATTTATTCCCAAAATTAAACTAATTATTTCCTCAAAATTGGTTAAGTCCTAATTTAAAGGAATCTCATGACAAATTTTAATAATTAATAGTTAAAATGCAAAATGAACTATTTTTGTTATTTTCTTCTTTGTAAAGTAACCTAATTACTAATTAATCCTGAAATGCGAAATTAAGCCCTAAATGCAAATGCCAAGTATATTTTTTGTATTTTTTCATTAATTAAAATGCACAAACAAAATGCAAACAATTAACAGAAAATGCCACGAAGACCCACAAAATTGCAAATACTGAAAGAAATTGCTTTGTTTTGAATTTATGGGAGTAATTCATATAGGGCAAAAATCACGTGGTCACAGCTCCCCCTTTTTGCTCGGAAACACGAAGAGTTTTCGTGTAAAGACAAGTGAGCGGATACGAGCGATTTTTGCCTGTTTGAATACTCCGTGTGAAGCATTTTTAAGGATTTGACCGCACCCTGCTTCTGAGGTTGCCTACATATCCTTGGCTAAAAAGGAATCAGGTCAGTGTAGTTCGGGAATGTCTTGTAGCTGGGACTACCACAAAGCTGTGATTTCACTGTTGCTGCTGCTGCTGCTACTGCTTACTGAACCCCCTTATTACACCATGTCGAAAATAAAAAGGAGTTAGACTAATCTATGATCTATGAATTACAAAAAGATCCTATCTATATCTTCAAACTTGCTCTTGTGGTTCTTGTTGCCTTATTGACTTGTATTCTCCCGGCGACATCCTTTTGTTGCTGCCTTGAATTGTGATCTGAGATGTTTTGCCCTTCTTCAGGTGGGTGCCTGATTGCTGAACTTGAATGTATTCCTCTGTTATACGGGCGGGCTCCCAACTTCAAAACTTGAAAATATATGCCTCTGTTATACGGGCGAGCTCCCGACTTCAACACTTAAAAATACATGCCTCTGTTATACGGGCGAGCTCACGACTTCAAAACATGAAAATATATGCCTCTGTTATACGGGCGGGCTCCCGACTTCAACACTTGAAAATACATGCCTCTGTTATACGGGGAGATCCCGACTTCAAAACTTGAAAATATATGCCTCTGTTATACGGGCGGGCTCCCGACTTCAAAAACTTGAAAATGCATGCCTCTGTTATACGGGCGGGCTCCCGACTTCAAAAACATGAAAATACATGCCTCTGTTATACGGGCGGGCTCCCGACTTCAAAAACTTGAAAATGCATGCCTTTGTTATACGGGCGAGCTCCCGACTTCAACACTTGAGAAATGTATGCCTGTGTTATACGGGCGGGCTCCCGACTTCAATGCTTAAAAAATATATGCCTCTGTTATACGGGCGAGATCCCNTGACTTCAAAACTTGAAATGTATTCCTCAGCTTTCCAGGCGGGCTCCTGACTTCAAAACATGAAATGTATTCCTCTGCTATACAGGCGGGCTCCTGACTTCAACACTTGAAATGTATTCCTCTGCTATCCAGGCGGGCTCCTGACTTCAAAACTTGAAATGTATTCCTCTGCTATACAGGCGGGCTCCTGACTTGTAAACTTGAATGTGTTCCTTTGCTATACAGGCGGGCGTCCTGACTTCAAANTAAGACTTGAAATATATGCCTCTGTTCTCCAGGCGGGCTCCTGACTGCTAAAATTTGAAATATATGCCTCTGTTCTCCAGGCAGGCTCCTGATTTCTAAGACTTGAAATATATGCCTCTATTCTCCAGGCGGGCTCCTGACTGCTAAAACTTGAAATATATGCCTCCGTTCTCCAGGCGGGCTCTTGATTGCTAAGACTTGAAATATATGCCTCTGTTCTCCAGGCGGGCTCCTGATTGCTATGACTTGAAATATATGCCTCTGTTCTCCAGGCGGGCTCCTGACTGCTAAAACTTGAAATATATGCCTCCGTTCTCCAAGCGGGCTCCTGATTGCTAAGACTTGAAATATATGCCTCTGTTCTCCAGGTGGGCTCTTGACTGCTAAAATTTGAAATATATGCCTCCGTTCTCTAGGCGGGCTCCTGATTGCTAAGACTTGAAATATATGCCTCTGTTCTCCAGGCGGGCTCCTGACTGCTAAGACTTGAAATATATGCCTCTGTTCTCCAGGCGGGCTCCTGACTGCTAAAATTTGAAATATATGCCTCTGTTCTCCAGGCGGGCTCCTGACTGCTAAAACTTGAAATATATGCCTCTGTTCTCCTGGCGGGCTCCTGATTGCTAAAACTTGAAATATATGCCTCTGTTCTCCAGGCGGGCTCCTGACTGCTGAAACTTGAAATGTATTCCCTTGTTCTCCAGGTGGGCGCCTGATTGCTGAAACTTGAAAACTTGAAATGTATTCCCTGTTCTCCAGGTGGGCGCCTGATTGCTGAACTTGAAATGTATTCCCTTGTTCTCCAGGTGGGCGCCTGATTGCTGCAACTTGAAATGTATTCCCTTGTTCTCCAGGTGGGCGCCTGAGTTCAACAAAATAGACCAACAAAGAAGATTTCTGCCCTAGTTCGGTGGCTGGGCACAGATGTGAGTGTTAAATTGAATTATTCTACCAACTATTATAAGAATTTGAAAGCTAAGTCCTATTATCCAGGGAGGTCCTGACAACTCCTAACAATTACGAACCTAAGTTATATCTTCTAAAGGTATTACCCCCACTACATTTGTTATCTAATAGGTCTTAACTACTCCCCATTATCCAGGAGGGTCCTGACAACTTCTAGTTAAAAGAACAGTTCTAACCTAAGTAGACCTTGTTATCTATATCTTGTTATCTAAGCAGACCTTAAAACTACGTCCCATTATCCAGGAGGGTCCTGAAAATCAAAATTCAAGTCCTATCTTAAGAGTGCCAATTCTATGGCTGAATTATACTATCCTACAACAGTATCTTGTTATCTAGAGGAGATCTTAAAACTGTGTCCATTATGCCGGAGGGTCCTGACAACTCCTAATTGAATCATATCTTAAACAAGCAATTTTGAAACCAACTTATGTTCCTTGGGGTACATTTATGCTAAATTATGCTACTCATGATTGTTTTGAAATTTAAACTAAGTCCCATTTTCCAGGAGGGTCCTGAGAACTCCTAATTGGATCCTACTTCAAACATGCGACTTTGAAACCACTTATACTCCTTGAGGTATCTTTATGCTAAATTATGCTACTCATGATTGTTTTGAGATTTAAACTAAGTCCCATTTTCCAGGAGGGTCCTGAGAATTTACGTCAAACCTGTTTTGGTGCTTGCTTTTTCCTTAAGGAGGGTTTCTCCGAAACCAACGAAAATGTTCTGCCCCTGTTTCAATCAAAGAAAAATCTTGTCAGTTTAAAAATGGTGGTTAGTTGATGGCACTCTTGCTGGATGACGTCTCCGCTGCATGTGTTTTGCTTTGCCTTGCTTCTTGAACTGGCCCTGAGCCGTTTGCCTTTCTGACAGACTTTCGACCCCCACGGCCTTCGATGACCTGAGTGTTTCATACCCAGTCTGTTGCTTCTGCCTCTCTGACCCCTTTTATCTGAGACTTTGCCTCTCCCCACAAACTATCTGGCCAATCCACCGATGAAACTTCCGATGATCCTTTGTGTCTTACTCTGCATTTTGACATCTTTGGTATGTTCCGGCCCTGTTGTACTTTGCAACTGGGAAACTTTTAGTTAGCCTTGACATCCTTTCCTCTTTGTTTCGAACAAGATCGACATTGAAACATCTTAAAGAACAAACCTCAAAAAGAATGAAATGCAATGACCATGAGAGTTAAGGATAAAGAGAATCCAAAACCGGACGATTTATAAAAAGGACTGAAAAGAAAAGAAACTTATCTGAGAGGAACAGCTGGTACCATTGTACATTCCATGCATTTTGGACTAAACGGCCTGATCTGTCCAACCAATAAACTTTCCATTGCTACGCTTTATTGCTCTGGAATTTCATAACCTGATTTCTTCAACCAAACCCTAACCTTGTTCGTCCTGCAATATCCTGAACGGCTTTCACCCACATGCCTATCTCATTTGTCCATCTGAAGACTCACTTTCGCCTTAAGGTGCCCGCAAGGGTTTTCACCAATAAGACTCTCTCATTTTAATTTCTCTCAACTCACCATCTCCTTATGGCACCCGTAAGGGTTTTCACCAATAAGACTCTCTCATTTTTATTTCTCTCAACTCACTTCGCCTTACGGTGCCCGTGAGGGTTTTCACCAATAAGACTCTCTCATTTTCATCATTTTTCTGCTTGGACCAGAATGTTGTCCCTAACATAAATCACCTCTTCTTGCTCGACTTGGCATTCCCTGAAGACTGATCAGAAGGTCTCTCTTTGGACCGTAATGCAGGCTTTTGGACAGGGTTAGAAAGAAAGGGTATCAAAGGCTCAAAAACAATTCGACGTGGGTTCAAAACTACAACTTTCGGAATCAAATCTCTTGCACAACCATAACTTCTGCCCCAGTTTCTTCCTTGGGGACTTTTGGACTTTTATTTTGGTGTGACTGAACCTCAGAGGGAGGCTGCCTACGTACCCTTTCGGGATCAAGTGAAATGTAGTTCAGGTCATAGAAATTACTTTGTTGTTGTGATTTGTCTTTCTCTTCTCTTTCTTTTGTTTTTCTGTTCTTCTTTTCTTTCCCTTTTCATATTTTCTTTTCTTTTCTTTTCTTCTCTTTCTTTCTTTTTTTTTCTTTTTTCTTCATTTTTCTTCTTCTTTTCTTTTCTTTTCTTCCTTTTTCCTCACTTACTTATCCTCCGTACTTGCATTTCTGATTTGTGCCATTGATTCCGAAAGAGGAATATGAAAGAAAATAAACAAGGCTCAAAGGGGTAACAAAGGAGTAAAGTGTTTAGGTAGCAGAACAAAACGCCTTCGTCATTTCAATCTTCAAAATATGCCAAATACAAACAAATACAATTAAACAAAGAAATCATACATAGTATCTCTTGACCGCATCGGAATTGATAGCCATTTCTACACATTTTCCTTCCACATCTGTTAAATATAGTGCACCATTGGACAACACTCTGGTTACAACAAATGACCCCTGCCAGTTTGGGGCGAACTTTCCTTTTGCTTCAGCCTGATGAGGCAAGATACGTCTCAACACTAACTGTCCTATTTCGACTTCCGTGGACGCACTTTCTTGTTATATGCTCTCGCCATTCTCTGTTGGTACAATTGGCCATGACATACTGCTGCCAATCTCTTTTCATCAATCAAACTCAATTGCTCCAGGCCGGATTTGACCCACTCATCATCGTCATGTTCCAATTCATCACCACCCTCAATTTCTTGTATTATTACTTCAGAATTAGATCGGCTTTTAAGACTGGGCCAAAAATTCCTCATGCATGTCATGTCATTGAGACCAGCATAGAAAGAACTGTACAAGAGAAAAAAAAAACAAGAATGAAACTATCAGGAATGAAGAAGAAGGGAAATTGCTTTTCACTGAAATTGAAGATAACAAGGTTTAACACGTTCAAACAGACGAAACGTAGAACCTGAATCACAACCCTGGAATAATCCAGACAACTAAAAGAAAATCAAAACCCACTACCAAAACTCCCTCCGAGTAGGAAGATGAGTAGCTTCCCAATTGTTGATCTTCACATTGGGCCTGATGAAATGCACTTATTCGTCACCAGAACCTCCCCAATTTCCACCGTGTTTACTTCATCAAATAAACTTTGGACCCTCTCAAATCAACTCCTCATCAAAGACGACCATAGGTTTTGGAACTGCTGACACCGGATGCTTCACTGTTCTGGCTTGACAATGACGGGATCTGTGTGGGCACCCTCCACAATCACGACAGGCTTGTTCGACACTCCTGGCACAACCACTTTCACCCTATCTTGTTTCGTTGCAACCTTACTTAAGGACCCTTTCTTGACTACCGCAGATGGCTCACTGTCTGTCCCGCCCAACCTGATCACTGATTTCCCACTTGTTGACTTTTCAACCGGCCCGACATCACTGGACCGAATCATCATGACGGTCTGTGAAGGCTTCTTAGGCTCCCCTCCCTTTTGCACTATCTCGATCATATTTGTCTCATGATGGGCCGACAATGGATTCTGGTTGATATCGGGCGCCTTTTTTGCCCATGCTTGATACATCTTGGCCATCTATTGTTTCAGTTTATACATCTCTTCTTTCATCACATTAACATCCAACTCTTCCACCTCTCTCGAAGGATCGATAACACTCGCGTGAAGTTCCTGGTTGGCCATGATCAACTTGTTTTTTTTTTTTGATCGGGTGTTGTAGGGGTGAGTTGCCAGAATGCCAGTCAACTAACCACCTGCCTGGACTCATCATCAATAACAACTTTGTTAGCGGTTAGAGCATTAATAGATAAGTAACCGCACATTTGGGAATGAATGCACCTAAGCAGTTAACCATTTCTATTATGCCTTTGCTTGGTTACATGCGTCATCCCGGCTTTCCTTTTCTGTATTTGCCATGCCTTTTCTCTCATTCCTCCCTCTTGTTTTTCCATTGTTTGTTTCTAGCCTTTCCCTCTTTTCTTTTGCATTTTCTCTCTTATTTTCCCCTCTTTTTTTCTTTTCTCTTTTTCTATTTCTTTTATTTGGTTACGGTCGAATCCTATGTAGATTGCCTACGTATCATGACCCCGCATGAATCAGACCAAGCGTAGTTCTTGCAAAATAAATGTAAAATAGAAGCAAAATGTTTTGGGATTTCCAATTTTATTGATAGCAAATAATTCGATTACAAAGACTCAAAACTGACATATTAAAACAAACAGATTCTAATGAAGAGAAGAACTACAGACTCCACCATCCCTATTCTATTTCAAACGAAAATACAGACTCAATCAACTGACTGACTTTTAACAAAAAGAAAATACAGACTCAGACAACTGACAGACTCTAGTAGAAAAGGAAATACAGACTCAAATGACAGTCATGAATACATTAAAGCTCCTGGTGCCCGCGGGACATCGTTCGGTCTCGCCGCGGGCCTATATGCAAGTTCCCCTTGAAACCTGTCCAGGTCACTCATTATCTGCTTCACAAATATCATCACCGATGCAAAGAAGGTGGTGCGAGTCATGTTCTCGCACACTTGGCATTTCCTAGTAATGTAGTGAGCAACGGTTAAGATTCTCTCTCTGATTCTGCCCTTTTCTTGAAGCAACCGCCCTATCTGTTGGGCCCTGGCCTCCAAAGTCTGCTCGGCTACCTGGTTTTGTTCTTGGAGTTGTTGCAAGTCCATTTCTAATTGTGCCAACGCCGTGTAGCAGTGCTCTCTTTCAACCTTGAATTCTTTCGCCTGTTTGATCATTTTGTTCTCTGTGGCAATGACCCTTTTCTTTAATCCCGTGAACTCATTATCGTATTCTTCTTTCAACTGCTTAGTATTCTCTTGTTCTCCAGGTGGGCGCCTGATTGCTAATGCTTGAAATGTATTCCCTTGTTCTCCAGGTGGACGCCTGATTGCTGAACTTGAAATGTATTCCCTTGTTCTCCAGGTGGACGCCTGATTGCTGAACTTGAAATGTATTCCCTTGT
>NW_017673282.1:0-2455 GCF_001879085.1 Nicotiana attenuata
ATTTCTGAGCCGAACCTTGATATTTATTCCTCCCAACATGCTGAAATCGAATCCGTTGTATTCATTAAATATCCCAACGATCTTATCTAATTCCAACACAACTAGTCTGGTGACATGGCACCTCAATACAGACCTAAGTCACAACTTGCGCAATACGCGCAACAATAAGCAACAGTCCGAACATACTCAACCCACGAAAATGACTCAATTGAAAGAGCTGAACCTCAAGCTCCCCATGCTCGAAATAGACAACCACGCGCAGCTTGATGTCTGGAACCAAAGAAAATCATCATCCCTATGGTGAAGCAAACAACATAAACCACACAACCTGAAAGGACATAACCGATACGCCACCCGCCGAGCAATATCCAATACTCTTCCCACTCGACTTCCACTATGAAACCTCAATAGAACCGCACCATATGTGCATGTAATCACAAACCATAACACCTCGCAACATAGAAAGGTAACTCATAGATCTCCCCAGATTACTAATAAGCTTAATAACAATCGAACCAACACATTCCTCAACAATACAATTCGGAGCCAACCAAGTCGGCTCAAGTTAGAACACGCATCCACATTGGCCTGCCAACGAACTCCTTGTCAAGGAAATCCTGAAGCTGCTCCTTCAACTCCTTTAACTCTACCTGTGCCATACGATACTGTGCCCGGCCACAAGAACACATCCAAAAAGTCCCTCACCACCGGAACTGAATCAATGGTAGGAGTCTCCACACTGACATCCATCACGAAAGCCCAACTAAGGAAAACAATCCTTCCCAGCCCCTCCACTGGGTCTTCAAAATATAACACCACCCTACTAAGAACATAATTCGTCGAACCTCGCCACTCTATCTGTGGCATTCCCGGCATAGCCAACATCGCCGCCTTAGCGCGATAGCTCAGAATAACACACCACTGCGACAACCAGTCTATACCCAATATCACATCAAAAATCTAACATACCAAGCAGCAAAAGGTCCGCTTGGGTCTCCAAACCCCGATAGTCACTAAACAGTACCGACACACACGACCCAAAATCACAACATAACCTGAATATGAGAACTTCCAGTCTCCAACTCCAAATAGCACACGAATCACCATACCTGATCCCAGTCATTCCACGAGAGATACTATAAAATTCTTCTGTACCACCAAGCATCCCGAATATCAGCAGTCGATCCAACAAGGAAGTGCCGTAATACTAATGAATCACATGTCCTTTTTCTGAAACATATACCCTCGTCAAATTACCTCCAACTACCAATATCGTTTCATTAATCATCTGAATATCCTTTCCCTAATCATCTGAAGCTCATTTCTCTAATTATCTAAAACTGCCCGCTGCCTAAGAATTTTATGGCCTTCCGTTTAGAACTGAACCATAACCTTACACACCCAAATCTCAATCCTCCACACATACCGCATATACCAATCCATCCTAAAATAATATGAGAATTTCATATCCCTTCCGAGCCACAAGCAACTATGTACTCACCAACTAAGAACTTTCCATTTGATCCCATCTAGGAGAAAATCTCTATACATCCCATGCTCCACATGCCAGTAGAAGATATACATCTCTAACTGCGGTAGAAAACAACAAGAATTCTCCGACTCCCTTTTGCACAACCAAGCCTGTCAGGACTGAATCCTCCTAGCTCAACCACCTACGCAGGCCACTAAAACCCAAGAGCATTACAGCAAATATGCTGTAGAAACTAATTACCACGTAAACACCCAAAGAACTAATCATATCTTTACCATACCGATCTGGCCTACTACCAACCTATCCCATCTATCCGAGCTCCCTTCTGATTTACCTTCACTTGATACTCCTTCTTGCTATAACATCACATTTCCTCAACCCAAACTTATCACACAAGACCCAAGCATAATACCACACGGCCTAAGGCTCACAACCTGCTGAATACTCTTTTAAATGTTCCCAAAAGCACCACATTCAAGATACCTACCCTGAAAGGACTTACTGCGAATCCAAACCCATTACCTTCACCTTCCCGATTCTGATATATAGAATCCCATAACTAATATATAAAATACCACAAGTCTTGCAATCTTCCACTGAAAACTCAGTTTTTAGCCACAAGTGCAACTTGAAAGCCTCCAATTATTGCATGTAAAATTTTGAACACAATGGAACTATTCTCTAGAGTCATCCACTCTACTAAAACCGCAGTTTAATTGATTAAACAAACCGAACAACCTATTCTTCATTAGCACTCCGACACTGCAGAATGTAACCTCATTCCAATAAAACCAAGCAACTTCCTGCCCTATGCACCGGACATTCCTTACCAACAACAACTCAAGTCATTCCCCGATTGTCATACTCCCATAAAGCATAACATAACCGTTATTGAAATTTCCTTTACTCGAGCCATAACTGATTCACAAATACGCCTCGAACTGGAACCATTATAGCACATAA
>NW_017673282.1:6729-7435 GCF_001879085.1 Nicotiana attenuata
TAACTATGATCTCACTTTTTGGTGAAGATCAATGACATCTCTGTTGAGGATTACATCACAGCAACTGCTTCCAAGCATCCAGTTTATATGCCACACACAGGTTGGTAGATACCGGGCTAAGCGTTTCAGGAAGGCCCAGTGCCCAATTGTTGAGAGGCTCACCAACTCTCTTATGATGCATGGACGGAACAATGGGAAGAAGCTAATGGTTGTCCGCATCATCAAGCATGCAATGGAGATCATTCATTTGTTGACTGACCAGAACCCAATTCAAGTAATTGTTGATGTTGTCATTAACAGGTGCGCACTGATGATGGGCGCTTAATATGGCTCGAACCTCTTATTGGAGAAATCAAAAAGAATAAGATGCAGAGCCATAGTTGTTACACTTTGATGAATGACATAGTTCATTCAACTTTGAAGGTAATTTTCTTAACTTTGAATGCTTTCCTTCTTTTCTTTTTAAGTTCTCACTTCTATGCTTTATAACCGTAGGCTAATCTTATTGGAACTGAGCTGATGGGATGAGTCTCTACATTGGAGAAAAAGGAGCGAGAGTCTACAAAGGCTCTATCTGAAGCTAGGAAAATAGCTGAAGATGCCTTATTTGAAGCAGCAAACTGGAAAGAACAATTTGAGAGTGCCCAAGTGACTATAGAGGAATTGCAAGAGAACAAGGCTCACTTGGAGCAACAAAACCGTGGCT
>NW_017673282.1:10323-14503 GCF_001879085.1 Nicotiana attenuata
AGCGTGATTTCCGCAATGTCCTTCATGTACTCCCTCATCACATATTCTGTTTGAGAAGGTCCGAGACACCTTGCTAATGGGCCACCAAACATCTTTCGATAAAGATTCCATTGATGTAAACAATAACGGGCAGTTTTTTTTGCGAAGTGCATGAGCTTTTGTTTTGTCGATAGGCACGGTACCATGCTGTAAAAAAGCAATAATTTCATTTCTCCAATACCATGTTAAATGATTAAAATTTACCTTATTCTTATCAGGTTCGAGGACGGAATGAAACAGATGTACGATTGAAGTATTTGAATCATTTGCCACGTCTGCTGCAGACGCGAGATTAGATAATGCATCTGCTTCTGCATTCTCGTCTCTTGGGATCTGCATTACCTTCCAGGTTTGGAATTGTGTTATTAATTCCCGTACTTTTTCCAGATATTCTTGCATTCGAGTTTCCCTGGCTGTAAAAGTCCCCAGTATTTGATTAACCACAAGTTGAGAATCGCTCTTGATTATAATCTGGGTTATGCCAAGTTCGCGTGCCAGTTCTAAACCTGCAATTACAGCCTCATACTCTGCTTCATTGTTAGTTATAGAATGACATTTTATAGCTTGTCTAATAGTTTCACCTGTAGGAGGTACGAGAACTATCCCTAGGCCTGCACCTTTTACATTAGAAGAACCATCAGCGAATAAAATCCAAGTCCCCAGGTTTGCACCATTAAAAACTTGTAACTCTTTTTCTGCTTCTAAATGCATTCCCTGACTAAAATCAGCTATGAAATCGGCTAATACTTGAGATTTTATTGCAGTTCTAGATTGATAACTGATTTCATATTCGCTTAACTCTATGGCCCATTTTGCTAACCTTCCTGATAACTCATGTTTATGCAAAATGCTTCGTAATGGAAAAGCAGTAACCACAACAATGGGATGGGACTGGAAATAAGGTCTCAATTTTCTAGATGCCATGATCAAAGCTAAAGCTAACTTTTCTAGTTGCGGGTATCGTGTTTCAGCATCTAACAGAGATTTACTTACATAATAGATAGGAGATTGTTTACCTTGGTCCTCTCGAACTAAGACAACACTTACCGCAACTTCTGATACAGCCAAATAAATGAGCAACTTTTCACCCTCCTTCGGTTTTGCTAGCAGCGGCGGGTTTGACAAATAAGCTTTCAAATTTCTGAGAGCCAGTTGACAATCTTCGTTCCATTCAAAATGATCTTGTTTTTTGAGTGCTGCGAAAAATTTAAAGCACTTCTCCGAAGATTTGGAAATAAACCTCCCCAAAGCCGCAATTCTTCCTGTTAATCTTTGAACCTCTTTCTTACTTGTAAGGATATCAGGAATTTCTTCTATTGCTTTGATCTGAGAAGGACTCACTTCAATGCCACGGTTAGAAACAAGAAAACCCAAAAATTTACCTGAGGCAACTCCAAATGCACATTTTTCTGGGTTGAGTTTCATATTAAATTTTTGCAAAATTCCAAATGTAACAGATAAATGAGAAATATGATCATTAGAATGTTGGGTCTTGACGAGCATATCATCTATATACACCTCCATAGTTTTTCCTAAATGTTCTTGGAACATTTTGGTGACCAACCTTTGATAGGTTGCTCCAGCATTCTTGAGACCAAAGGGCATTACTTTATAACAGTAAGTCCCCCTGTCTGTGATGAAAGAAGTTTTGTTTTCATCACCGGGGTCCATTTTTATTTGGTTGTACCCCGAATATGCATCTAAGAAACTTAAAAGTTCATGCCCTGCAGTTGCATCAATTAACTGATCTATATGAGGTAGAGGGAAGGAATCTTTTGGACAGGCTTTGTTAAGATCGGTATAATCTACACAAACCCGCCATTTACCATTTTTCTTAGGTACGACGACCGTATTAGCCAACCAATCGGGGTACTTTACCTCACGGATTGACCCAATTTTTAATAGCTTTTGGACCTCCTCTTGAATCACCTGGTTTTTGAAAGCTCCTTGCTTTCTTTTCTTTTGTTTTACAGGTATGCAAGATGGGTCTTCATTTAGTTTGTGAGTCATTACATCCGGTGGTATTCCTGTCATATCAGCATGGGACCAAGCAAAACAATCCACATTAGCTTTTAAGAATTCAATTAACATACCTCGCGTATCTGAGCTTAAGTTGGCTCCCACATAAACCTTTCGTTCAGGCCATTGTTCAAATAGTATCACAGGCTCGAGCTCCTCAATTGTTGTTTTGATGTTTTCATTCTCTTCAGGCTCTTGAATCATATCAGGTCTCAGGTCTATATCTGTCTTTCCTCGTGCCGTTGTGGTTTGGTCTATGTTTTCTTCAACTTTATTTACAGCACTTGTATCTGTTACCATATTAATACTCCTAGCTGTATGTTGTTCCCCTCGAATTTGACAGATTCCCCATGGTGATGGGAATTTCATTACTTGATGTAGAGTTGATGGGACAGCGTCCATATCATGAATCCACGGTCTCCCCATGATTACATTATATGCCATCTCCATATCTACTACCTGAAATTTGGTATCTTTCACAACACCCTCTGCAAAAGTTGTTAGAATTACCTCTCCTTTAGTTACAACACTGGAATTATCGAATCCTGTTAGAATATGCGCCTTTGGAATCATCTTATCCTCCGCTTGCATTTCACGTAGTACCCTTAATAAGATGATGTTTGCAGAACTTCCTGGATCAATCAAAACTCTTTTTATATTAGTATCATGTACAAGTAAAGATATTACCAGCGCGTCGTTGTGGGAGGTGATCACTCCTTCTGTGTCTGCATCATCAAAAGTGATACTTTCATCCTCTAAGGTTTGACGCACTCGTTTCCCGTGCGTGATTGTGACTTTGGAGACTTTATTTGAAGCTGTGTATGTTACTCCATAAATATCTTCTCCCCCACTTATAACATTCACGGTTCTCTTGGGTGACGGGGGTTTTGGCAGCTCTTGCCTGTTTTTCATGTAGGCCTGCTTTCCTTTCTCACTAAACAACTCAGTGAGATAACCTTGTTTCAATAGATGATCCACTTCACTTTGTAAGAATCTACATTCTGAAGTTTTATGCCCGTGATCATTATGAAATTCGCACCAATGATCTGGATTGCGCTTGCTCGGATTCGATCGCATCTCCTTCGGCCACCGTACCTTATCTCCCATGCTCCTTAAAACAGCAACGAGCTCAGAGGTAGTGACATTGAAATTATATCCACCAAATCTCGCCTTCAAACTTCCATCATCATCTCGTGCCCCGCGTATGTTTCGAACATATGCAAACCTCGATGAGGAGCCTGACTCCTTGTTTCTTGATTTTTGATCATATCGTTGATTATCCTGTTTTATTCGTGAATCTTTTCCTGCAGGACCCATATAAGGATCGTACCTATTTTTACCTGATCTTTTTTCAGCTTCGGATCTCCTTGAACTGCTTCTGTCTTCATGCTGAAATCGAGGCACGGTATCTTCTTCGATTCGCAACTTCGTACTGTACCTGTTATACACATCATTCCACGTGGTTGCAGGGAACTCTCGAAGGCTTTCTTTAAGTCTTCTCGTGGCTTCAGAACTTTTAACATTTAGATTGCTCGCAAAAGCTATTGCAGCCCAATTATCTGGTACGCGGGGTAAAGTCATTCGTTCGCGTTGGAACCTATCAACAAAATCCCTGAGCAACTCTGTATCCCCTTGTTTGATTTTAAAGATGTCCTCCATTCTTTTTTCTACCTTTTGTGCTCCTGAGTGCGCCTTAATGAAAGAATCTGCAAGCTCAGCAAAAGAGTTTATAGAGTTTTCAGGCAAAAGAGAATACCAGGTTAGTGCACCCTTGGTGAGTGTTTCACCAAATTTCTTGACCAAGACGGACTCAATCTCCTGCTTAGTTAAATCATTTCCTTTGACCCCTGTAGTAAATGCCGTCACATGGTCACGTGGATCGGTTGTGCCGTCATATTTTGAAATGTCGGGCATTTTAAACTTTTTAGGGATTGAAAGGGGAGCAGCACTCGGTTTCCAAGGTTGTTGTGAATATTTATCCGCATCTATTCCTTTGATTATTGGGGGAACTCCAGGGATTTGCTCGATGCGTTCGTTTTGTTCTTTGAGTTGTGTCTGCAAAGTTAGTACCAAATTGTGTAAATAAGAACTATTTGTATTACCTGGATTCATTTTGCGTGGT
>NW_017673282.1:15333-16403 GCF_001879085.1 Nicotiana attenuata
AGATTCATGTCTTACAATCGTCCTTTCCGACCCACGTGGTACTTTAAATGTACTTCGAAGTTGGTACGAGACTCGTGTACTAACGCTTCTCGTGCCTATTTCACTTCTTCTTCCCGTACCTGTCATTTACCGTACCTTTTTCCCAATTGTTACGCTTTGACCACTTGTCTAGTCCATGTGTCACGCCACGTCATCTTCAATATAAATTCAACTTTTTTCCCAATACAGGGTGAACAATACCTACAACTGCACGCGAGGTGCAGGGAGTAAAGTGAGTACTTCCAACTCAGTGAGTAATAAGAGTAAATAATAACTGAGAGGCAAGAAATCACGTAAGAGTACTCCATCATGCTATATGGGACAGTACAACCCCTTGAGAAAACAGTAAAAACCGTGAAAATCCTTTAGAAAATATCTGGCTCAATTTAAAACTTCTTTTGAAAACATCCTTTTCCAACAGTCAAGCAAATGAACACATAATCAGATAGTGCAAGTTCGCACATAAGACAGCCCCTCGGGCACAGCACTCCACAAACAGTTAACACCAGGGCGTCTGGTAAACAGTACAAGCAATAGCATGGATGCCAATGATATGAGAGTGCTAAATGTTATGACACGTAGTACAAACAGGAACCAATGCATGAATGCAATGCAATGCATATGACCGCTGCGGCGCGCAACCTGATCCATTTGGGTACCCGCGCTCACTGTGGGGGTTCAGACTCCGGAGGGGCTCCTACAGCCCAAGCGCAATATCATCATAGCATCGCTGCGGCGTGCAACCCGATCCATCCTCAGTCCAGAACATGCAAATGAGCCACTCGGGCAATGTCAACTAATAGCTTTTAACTCAAAACATCGGAAAAATGCAATTTAAGTCTTTAAACTTTAGCAATATGACTGCACATTTCCAAATAGGGTTTAACTCAGGACTGAAATCATTTAATATGCTAAGTGTCATGAAAACAGTGATAATAATCCCTAAAGGATTCAAATAATCGGGACGAAGCCCAAAACATGGCAATCAACCCAAATCACGATAGCATCAAGTAGGTTTCAGTCAATTACGC
>NW_017673282.1:17435-56703 GCF_001879085.1 Nicotiana attenuata
CAAACCTCTCGTTCAACCACCCGAATTCACCCCGAGGTCCCCGGGACCTCAACTAAAAGCACCAATACATCCTAAAACCTCATTCAAACTTGTTCCCATCATCAAACCATATAAAACAACGCTAAAACCATCAAATCACATCGAATTCAAGCCTAAGTTTCTTAAAAACTTCCGAATTGCACATTCGATCAAAAACCCGACCAAAACACCTCCGAATGACCTGAAATTTTGCTCACATATCCAAAATCACCTAACGGAGCTACTGCAACTCTCAGAATTCCATTCCGACCCTCGGATCAAAATCTCACCTATCCACCGGAATTCGCCAAAATGCCAACTTTGCCAATTCAAGCCTAATTCTACTCCGGACTTCCAAAATCACTTCCGATCGCACTCCTAAGTCACAAATCAGCTCCCGAAGCTAACCGAATCGCCGGAATTCACATCCGAGCCTTCTAACTAATAAGTCAACGTTCGGTTGACTTTTTTTTCTTCAAACCAAACCTTCCTTAAAGAGACTAAGTGTCTCATTTCCTATCCAAACCAATTAAATTCAACTCTAACTCACCCGTTGCTAATAATAAAACATGAAAGAGCAATAAATGGAGGAAACGGGGCTATAATACATGAGACGACGGGTCGGGTCGTCACAGTTGAGCTGGTAAATAGTATCGGAATACTCTTAGGAATTCTATCTCCCAAGGCAATCAATTGTTTGTATCACTTCTTATAATGTCAGGTCAAATTGACTAGTCTTCAAGTATAAGTAATCTTCCTAGTGTTTGAGTTTTGAGGTATGGGAACTCAAACACAGTAATCATAATTTGACAATCCGCAGTGTAATAGTCCCCGGTAGGATAGTTAGTTTCGATATTGAAGGACTTTCAAATGGTCCAGTTCCAACATAGGGACGGTAACGGAGCTCTTTTTATCAAATATTTTGTACTCTGGACGGGAACTACGGAGGTTCCAAAATGTTGTCGAGGATCATGCCATATCTTGATTTGAGCTATTCATATTGACTTTGATGAGTTTTCGATTTAAGCCTTATTACCGGAGTAATTTTCACCGCTTTCTTTATAAATTTCTCGCATCATATATTTTGTTTGTTTGGTCCATGTGGCATTTTAGCTTTTGGAGCCTTGAATATTCTCAAATATAATTCTCCTTCAACAAGGCAGTACGGGATGAGACACACTCAAAGTTATCGAGAGCATGCTTGTCTTTGGGTAAAGTCTCATTCTGCAAGTAATAAATGAATTTATTATGCCAATTCCAAATTAAAGTAGTCAGGTTTACCTCATTTTTATTCTAATTGATGATAGATCAGGGATCGCCTAAATAAGGGATGGCTCGATCCCGAGACTGTTTGTTCCGAAAATAATATTTCTCAATAAGAGACCGGAGTTGCTTTTGGAGTCAGTGATATCGGCAGTAAATTCGAGACTACCACATCCTGCTCGATTTTCTTGGGCTTCATACTTTTCTTGGATTTGATCAATCGTTAAATCAATATCTTTACTCTGAGTCCCCCAGCTAATTCATGCCTTGTAGCATATGCTTCATACTCGGCTTTGTTGTTAGTAATAAAATAACTTTTATGAATTATCTAACTACTTTCCCTGATAGGCATTAAGCATTGTCCCTAACTCGGGGATTTTAGTACTTGTGGACCTAATTGTGTAGAAGGTCCAGATCCCGAGAATTATCCCATAAATAATATGTACTATTTTTTTAGCTTCGGGTAATATATTCCAGCTAAGATTAATCATGAAATATGCTAAACTTGTGATTTTATAGTCGTACGTGGCTGGTAAATAATATCATATTCACTAAGTTCGACTACTCATTTAACTAGCCTTCCTAACAGTTCATGTTTATGCAAAATATTGCGTAATGAAAATATAATGACTACGGGAATTGAATGACAATGAAAATAAAGCCTTAGATTTAGGGCAGCTACAATTAATGCCAACTTATCAAAATGTAGATATGTAGTTTCCGTATCTAAGAGTATTTTATAATATATAGGCAAATGTGTACCTTTATCTTCTTGAATTAAAATTGCATTTACCGAGACATCCGAGACAATTTGGTGTACCAACAATCATCTTTCTCCTCGGAATTTTGAAAGTAATGATGTATTGTTGTTAGCTAGGAAGTTCGAATGATTCGACTTTTCGGACTAAACCGATCTTTCGAAGTTCTGTAACTTTATCTTTATTATTTGACTTTAGTTTCTTCTTTTGCTTGACCGGATTATACCGCGGGTCAATACTGAGCATATAAACCTTTACCTCCGGTGGTATACCTGTTATGTTAGCATGGAGGCAAGCAAAGCAATTTTTGTTAGCATGTAAAAGTTTAATCAACTTACCTTTAAATTCGGTGTCGAGTCTCGACCAACGTAAACCTTCTTATTTGGGAAGTCAATGATAATTTTTAGTTCTTTAGCATTTGACCTCATGGCTTCTGATGCCTTCGGTTCAATGAGTGCTTTCGGAAATATTTGTATAATTGTCCAAGGTTATTAATGAACCTTCCTTCCTCGTGGTCTATTTCATCCCGCAGCTATCTCTTCTTTTTCAGTTGTTAGGTGCGGTATCTTTTTAAGCAATCTCGTGGGTGTTCTACCCATGTTCTTCCTAATCTTCATTCTTCTCCTGTGGAGTTTTGCAATTTAGCAAGGTAATTTCTTACATGTTCGGGTAGATCCGGATCTTTTCCAGCCCGCGAAGAAAATCTCGTATCTCTTAGCTCGGACTTGTTTTTAGATTTTTGCGTTTAGATTCGGTCACCCAAGAATCACATCCGTTTGATCGCCGGACCTGTTTTTGACTTTCAATTGAATGAGTGTGTCTTCCTCTATTTGGAGCTTTGTATTATATCGAATTTAAATTTTACTCCTCAGTTCCGGGAAGGTCCGACGTTATTCTTATGACTCCTTCAATCGGATCCAGAATCACCTCGGTTTGGTTTTTGAACCTGTTTTTGGACATCTTCTTAGTGTCGATTCGACTTACCATGTCTTCTTCTGTTTAAATCCCAGTGCTATAACGGTTATGCATATCATTCTCGTAGGATAGACAGGAATTTTCGGAGGTGTTCTATCCGCTCGTTCTGTTCCTTGATCTATTTCTGTAAGGTTAGAACTAAATTTTGTAAATTAAAATTAACTGGTGTATCTGAACCTCATGTTCCGAAACTGTTTTGTACAGATCCGTTATAATCAGTTCTGGTACTAATAGTTGCGGTACCAATATACCGATGTACATTCTCCATTTTCTCTGCTTGTTGCTTGCTTATCATTATCATGGCTATTCTTCCCTTTTTATTTTGCATGGTAAAGCCATCTCCAACTTGGTTGTCCTCAACTGTGTTGATTGGCAAATTTCGGCCATGATGAAAGTTTAAACTGAAAACAAGCGAATATTAACAAAAATTGTTACTATCTTTGGATGAATAGCAAATTTGCTTGAGTTCCCGGTAACGGAACCAAACTGTTTAACCCAAAAAATAGTTTTCAAGGTCAAAACAATAATTTTATATGACGGGCCACAAGCAACCGATTCAATCCGAAAGATATAAATTTTCGTTAATGCAACATGATAGAGAAGTGAAAAATAAATTCAATGACAAATAATATGATTAAAAATAAAGCAGAGAAGAAAGAATTCTTATTGAATGATCCTTGATAGGATAATGAGCCGAACAGAGCTTGAAGGGCCGAACTATGGCTAACTTGAGAGCAAGATGCTATGAATTACAGTGTATATAATTGTACAGAAGAAAATTAGATTCCTCCCATGGTGGTAAAAGTATGTCTATTTATAGGGCTAAATCTAAGTAAGTATTCTCCTTGAATTATGGGTCTATTATGAGCATTTACCCAATCCATCCATTACTTTTGGAAGACTTGTAACAGTTGTGTAAATGCTGGAATTCCGTAACTGATGAGTTAATTCCATAACTGATGAGTTAATTTCGTAACTAATGAGTCAATCCCTTGCCTGTTGCGTCAATCCCGTACCTGTTGAGTCAATCTTGTAATTGATTGCCTTGTTCTGACCGTTACAATCATTTATTGCATTTATTAATAATTGATTTGTAACTGATGGTAAATCCCATATAACCCGGGATTAATTGATTCATTCCTCATTTGTAATTATGAGATATTCTATCCGGGCTATTTTATGATGATTAGTTCCGAGGCTAACAGGCACGGTACGAGTATGTTCGGTCCCGAGGATGTTTCACATATCATCTTTACATGTCATTCTTCACTTTTCTCCAAACTTTGCTGACACGTGTCGCCATTTAATAGACCCACATGACGGGTCTATTTTTCACTAATACATATGACATGATTATTTAGTAGATATATACTTTTATTGGTAGAAAATGATGGAAATGAAAGTAGAATGTTGTGAAGATTTTTTTTTTGTATATTCGACTAAATTTACTGTATAAGAACTGTCCATTTATACAAAATTAATAGAATCTATTCTATAACAAATTATGCCAAGTGGCTTCTTTCTATTTGTCATTCTGTAACATCTATTTTAACCAACTAATAGGTATCTACATGGAATTAAATACTTACAAGGGAAGAAAAATTTCTATGCGGCTTCCTGGACCTTCTAGAACGACCAAAAGGAAAATGTCTGAGAAACAGAACAACCCAAGTAGTTGGAGTAAAGTCCATATCAAATAGATCCAATAAGAATCTAAAAAACCCGAACCCACTAGAACATGTCTCTTAAACCTTCAAACTACGTGTTTTACCTTCAGACACAAACACCACATCAAGCAGCAAAAAGATGAGGCTCACGTGGATCTTGCTTACATTGGCTGAACGGCCTTGTGTAAGTTAAATAGTTTAATTTGCCCAGCTACTATCTATACAAGGTTGGATTTGAAATGGGTTCACCAGATTTGGCGAGAATACGAACAGTAAAGTCAAGAAGACAACATACAAGGGTCTTATGAATGGAGTCAAATTTAATCAGCATATCAAATGTGAACTTCCGCTGAGACAGAATTAATCCATGAGGCTCACGCAACACTTCCATTTCCATAAAATAATGTAAGCACCCAAAACTTTTGGTTTTGAGTTACTTGATATAAGAAAGGGTCACGACTGAAATTCCATATTAGGCCGTGATGGCGCCAACACCATTGTTAGGCTAGCCAACACTAATCAACTAGCGAATTCCCGTTTAAATAATTAGCAAGTGATGACTTCTCCTTATTTGATAAAAATTTAGGAGTTTAAAACTTAAGCATAAATAACTGGAAGCAATAAATATGAATCGTAATCATGTAAGTAAACCAAAACCATAAGTCTACTAGTGTGTGTGCCAAGATCTGGTGTCACAAGTATGTGGGCAATCTAGTAGAATATACAAAACCATACTATCCTACTATCTGGAAAGGAATATATAGGAAAATAAAGATATAAGAGAGACTCCAGCTGCTGCAGAACGGCTCAAAAGGGCAGCTCACCGGGAAGTCTCAAGCCGAGGAGTCAAGTCTATGCGCCGGACTGTTGGCCAGATGCACCTGCCTCAAATCCTGTACAATCAAGTATAGAAGTGTAGCGTGAGTACATAAAAATATGTACCCAGTAAGTATCTCGTCTAACCTCGAAGAAGTAGTGACAAGGGGTCGCTCCGACACTTACTAGGGCCAACAATATAATAATATGAAGTTCCAATTCTTAAATCATAATGTATGTAGATAACGACAAGTTCAAACAAGAATAATAACTGAAAAATCCTTCCATCATATTTAAGAAGTCAAGGCACTTTCTTTATTTAAAACAAGTGACCTTTCAAGCAACAAATCATACAAACTATAAAGAGTTCCAATTCTATTATCACACATAGATACCACCGAGGATGTTCGGCCCGATCCAACATAAAAATAAACTGTGCACTGCCGAGGGTCGAACGATGCGAACCATAGATGCATCTATTCTCCCCGCTCGCGCATCATACATGCGACGCGGTCAAAACATAGCCCTGCTCGCGAATCATACGTGCGACGTGGTCAAAATTTTTTTTATCATTTAATTCATAACACTTTCTTGATTCTTTTTTAAAAATGAAGACAATTCAACTTGAAGCCTTTAAATCCTTAAAAATCCTCAACTTAATTCCTTTCGTTACAGTTAACACATATAATCAAATAATGGTGTTCACAAAGCATGGTGTAAACCTAAAGCTACCTGGACATAACAGAAATAGTAGGTACGTACGGACTCTCGTCACTTCGTGCGTACGTAGCCCCCACAAATAACCACATATTAATTAAGTTCACCTATGGGGAAATTTCCCTTTTACAAGGTTAGAAAAGAGACTTACCTTGCTTCAAAGCCTACTTCCAAACTCAAGAATGCGCTCAAACCCTCAAATCGGAGCCGAACAATCCAAAACTATTCAAATTTGTGTAAAAACAATCATTATAGGTTCAAAAGTTCATATTCTAACTATTAAAGTGATTACCCAAACCTAAAGACAAGATTCCTCTTGAGCAGTCCACACCTTTTCTCCGCTTTTGCACTTTGGATTCACTTCTTTTCTTTTCTTTTCTTTATTTTGGATTGAGACGTCTTCTTTTGGTCATCTTGAACCCTGTGCCTCGAGGTAAAAACCCGCTCTGACACCAAAATAAACGAATGAATGAAACTTTTCTGCCCCAGTTTTCACTAGGAAAATTTCGTGAGATATTTGTAACAAAACTCTAGACTACTTCATTATTGAAAGCAATAAAAGTCGGGATTAGTGTACCCTGAGAAAATAGAGACTAGGGAGTGAAGACCCTATGTCTAAAATGAAAGCAACTAGGGAGTGGAGATCCTATGTTGGAAAAGCGACTAGGAAGTGGAGACCCTATGTCTAAAACAAAATCAACTAGGAAGTGGAGACCCTATATTGGAAAAGAGACTAGGGAATCCAGACCCTATGTCTAAAACAAAATCAACTAGGTAGTGGAGACCTTATGTTGGAAAGGTGACTAGGGAACGGAGACCCTATGTCTAAAATAAAGTCAACTAGGGAATGGAGACTGTAACGACCGACCAGTCGTTTTGAGCTCTAACACGTCGTTCGGTGGTTGGAGGCTATGAGCAGCTTTATTTCAGGGTTTATGACTTGTACGCGTGGTCGGAGTTGAAATTTGGGAAGTTCAGAGTGGATTTGGAAAGAGAATTCTCATTTCGGAAACTTTAAGTTGGGAGAATCTGACTAAGGGTTGATTTTGAGTAAACGATCTCGGAATCGGGATTTGAAGGTTCCAACAGGTTCGTATGATGATTTTGGGCTTGGGCATATGTTCTTATCAGGTTTTGAATGGTCCGGAAGCATTTAGGCGCCTATTGTGGAAGGTTGGCATTTTGAAAGAATTTCATAAATTTAGATTGAAGTACATTTCAATGTTATCGATGTCCATTTGGGATTCCGAGCCTGGAAATAGCTCCGTATGGTGATTCTAGTCTTAGGAGCGCGTCCGGATGTGGATTTGGAGGTCCGTAGGTCATTTGGCGAAAGTTGAAAATTTGAAGGTTTTTGGAAAGTTTGACCGGGAGTGCACTTTTTGATATCCGGTTCGGATTCCTATTCCGAAAGTTAGAGTAGGTCCTAATGTCAAATGTGACTTGCGCGCAAAATTTGTGATCAATCGGACTTGATTTGATAGGTTTCGGGATCGAATGTAGAAGTTGGAATTTCTTAGTTTCATTAGGCTTGAATTGGGGTGTGAATCGTGTTTTTAGCAAAGTTTGATGTGATTTGAGGCCTCTACTAAGTTCGTATGATGTTTTAGGACTCGTTGGTATATTTGGTTGGGGTCCCGGGGGCCTCGGGTGTGCTCCGGGTGTGTTTCGGATCATTTTGGGCTACTTTGGATGCTGATTTTCTGATGTCTAGTGTTGTTCTTCGCGTTCGCAAAGATACTCTCACGTTTGCAAAGAAGGATTTGGCTTCTGGGATTTTGTTCTTCGCGTTTGCGAAGAAGGAAATCTATGTTGCACAGGTCTGACTACGGAGTCTCATATCTCGCAATCTATAAGGAATTTGGAGATGATCAAAACATAAAAGTTGTAGCCTTTGTGTCTAGTTTTCAGAGAGGTAAACCATTTATCATTTGGATTTCTGTACAAAATGTCATGGCTGGTACACTACAGGCTGTCCGAAAAGATGAAGAATAAATTTGTGTTGCACAGGGCTGAGTTTGGCAGCTTATATCTTGAAATCTATAAGGAATTGGGAGATGACCAAAACATGAAAGTTGTAGTTGGTGTCTAGTATTAAGAAGTTTAACCCATTTGTCATTGTACAAAAAGATATGACCATTATACTAGAGGCTGTCTAAGAAGAGTTTGGAAATGGCTTTTGAGAATTTTGTTCATCGAGAACGCGATGGGAGGCCCGCAAACACGAAGAAGGGTCGCCTGGGCAGTGTATAAGTTTGCAAAAATGGGTTTGGTTCATTTCCTCCATGGGAGCCAATCTAGGAGCGGTTTTAGAGCTCCATCTTCATCATCTATGTCAAGGTAAGTGATTCCTACATATTGCAAGTTAAATACTTGGATTATATATAGATTTTAACATGGAAATTCATGGAAAATTAGTCGAAATTTGGGGTTTTAGTAGAAAACCTAGAAATTGGTATTATTGATTTTGACCATTAATTTGGGCATGAAATTGAAAATAAATTATATATTTGAGTTCGTGATGTTATGGGTAATATTTATCTTCGAAAATTTTCGGAATCCGGGCACGTGAGCCCAAGGGTTGATTTTATCGACTTTTCGTGTGGAGTTGGATATTATTGTAAATTGGATTATAATAAGTATGGGAGTATATATTTATGGATTTGCACATTTGTTGACTAGTTTTGGAGCGTTGGGCATCATTTTGAGTTGTTGGAAAGGCTTGGGAGACGGCTATGGAACTTCGGAACGAGGTAAGTCTCTTTTCTAACCTTGTAAGGGGGAATTTACCCCATAGGTAACTTGAGTTAATATGTGCTTCTATTCGTGGGGGCTACGTACGCACCAGGTGACGAGAGTCCGTACGTAGCTACTAATATGCCTATGTCCGGTTAGTTTTAGGTGTACACCATGCCTTGTTGATACCGTTATTTGATTATGTTTATTATTTGCCTTGAGAATAATTGAGATCGAGTATGCTTATTAAACGCCTTGAAAAGAGTTGAAATTGAGAATTTCGCGACTTGAAATTTTCATTTGAATTTCGTATTTTTGAAAAAGAATTGAAGAATATGATAATAACTTGATAAAAATCTATGTTCAACCGCGCCACAACTATATTCCACGAGCGGGGTAAATTTCCATTACTCTCATGGGAGAGGGTCGTTCGCCTCAGCAGGTTAAATAGATGCATCTATTGTTCGTGTCGGTCGACCCTCGGCAGTGCACAATTTATATTTATATGTGGTTCGTGCCGTTCAACCCTCGACAGTGCATAATTTATATTTATATGTTGGATCGGGCCGTACGACCACGGCATGACTTGCGCATGATAAATCTTTGGAACTAAATAATAATTGGCATTGCTTTATTGGCTTGAGATATAACTTGTTAAATGATGAAAATGAAATTGGAAATTTCTATTAGTAAAAAGATTGTTGATTATTTTTCGGTTATTGAACTTTCATCTATGTTATGTATTCCATGCTTAAATATAATATCGGCGTTTTATTGTTAGCTGATAGTAAGTGTCAGAGTCGACCTCTTCTCACTGCTTCTTCGAGGTTAGACTAGATACTTAATGGGTACGCGTTGATTTACGTACTCATACTACACTTGTTGCACATTTTTGTGCGGGTGCATATATGTCTAGTGGCCTTATGGGAGCAGAGGTGTGTTTAATACGGGAACTTAGGTGAGCTGCATTCCATATTGCGACCCGCAGGCAGCAGAGTCTCCTTCAGAGTATTTATATTTTTCCTATCCAAATTTGTATTTCGGACAGGTGCTGTATTTTTCTTTACATTCCTAGTTGATGCTCATGCACTTGTGACACCGGGTTTTGGGGGCATTTATCGATTTTTCAGTATTGTAGTTGTAAAAATATTATCATTTACCCTGTGACTTTTATCACTTATCATTTAATTGAGGGAAATTATGATTTGAAAAATACTAAAATGAGAACCAAGTTAATTATTTATTTTTGGCTTGCCTAACAGCAGTGTTAGGCGCCATCACGACCTTTAATGGATTTTGGGTCGTGACAACATAGTATCATAGCACTAGGTTCACTTAGGTCTCACGAGTCATGAGCGAGTCTAGTAGAGTCTTGCGGATCGATATGAAGACGTCTGTACTTATGTTCGAGAGGCTACAGGGCTGTTAGGAGCACTTCCCTTCTTGATTCCTCATCGTGCGATTTAATTCCTTTGAGGCTTATGCCTTCATTTCCTTCCTATTCAATCTTATGCGACGTGAAGCGCTTGTTATAAATTGGAATCGAGCAATTGCAATGGTACTCCAGATGTGGTGCAGGGTGTTTCTCCCTACGTACTTGATTGGGCTATTATCTCTACCTTGCAGAAGGTCGTTCTGCCGTTTAAGCTCAGTATCAGTATTACCTAAGGTTTTGAGATTTGCCATTGATTGTTATGACGATTCGGGCGTTGCTATCGCATAGTGTTGTGTAATGGTAGGATGTTTGTCTATGCGTCGAGGCAGTGAATGACCTGAAAGGAGGTTTTACGCAGTGCATGATTCAGAGATTCAGTAATTTATTTCCGGCAAAGGAAAGGCAATCGGACTACGAATGCTCAGGTTCGGGTCGATGGGGGTAAAGAGACTTGGTATTTTTGAGCGTGGTGGAATTTTTATTTGTGATGTGGTGTCGTCGTCCTTGTTGAACGCGTTAAGTTCACTGGTGTTATGGTCTTTTTCAGTTCGCCATTGGGCAGAGTATTGAGAAATGGTGTCGGGGAAGCGGTTGTCAGAGATCGCGGTGTGTAGTGGTTCAGGATTGAATCGACGTTCCTAGTGTTGATGGCTCGAGAAAGATTATCTTTGGAAAGGTTTAAAGTTGATAGCGATCAATTGGTTCAAGTGCTACACAGATGGATTTTGAATTAAGGCAACAATTAGGCAGCGAAGGATGAGGAAATACAGGTGGGAGGTACCTTGCGGTGGTTAAATTTCTAGAAGGCCAGGTGTAAGTAGCAGAAGCCGAGTAGTTGCTTAAAGGAGAGGGTTTGACCAAAGTGGGAGAGTGGCAGAGTAGCATATGGATTCTGTGGTAGGATAGTTGCACACCTTGAGGAAAGTATAGAGTGATTTGGGATTCATGGTGGACAGTGACTAGGTCTACGGGCTTAATTTGAAATATTAGCTACTATACGAAGGAAGGTTGGATACGACGGAAAGGAGTTGCTTGATATGAAGAAGGATACAACCTTACTTTGGATTGGAATGTATTTTCGCACCCTTAGTTGATGTCAATGAGGAGTGAATGAACTTGTAAAGCTGGTGAATGAGCGCAGGCTCAGGATGGTTTATGGATTTCATAGTAATTGTACACAATGCAGCGTCGTCGGAAGGTGTCGGCATGGAATTTCCACGGGTGAGTTATCTCCTGTGAGCAAGTTAGCGATTGCGTGGAATTGACGAAGCTTCTATGAAGAATACTACTGGCTATCCGGTAAGAGGTCGGATATGTAAATGTGGCTAGTAATTCAGAGTGTTCAAAAAATTTAACAAAAGATTTCGAGAAATTCGACAGGTTAAAGGTGCAAGATCATGGTAATTGGGAAGGAGAAATCTTGGTGGGTTCCAGGGTTATGTAATTGTAACTTCAAGCTAAGTGGGGGAGCCTCACCGTCTATGATTGGATCACGTGGTTGTTTGCTTGTGCGGTTTCTGGTTATCGGTGTATCGACAGGTTAAAATGACTAAGGAAAGAAAACATTAGTGGTAATTCGAGCAAAGGACTTGAGGAATGTGTGCTATATTTGGGCCTTATCGATTCATGTTCAGTTTTGGGAAGACTCATAGTTTCTGCTTCTAGTGGGAGCAATGTACAAGGGAAAAGAATTCTGTCGGGGGCTTCTCGGATAGGGTGTTCACGTGCTAGCAGAGCACTAGAGTTTGGCTTATATTCGGGACCAAATTAGAGTGGGTGACTCTCAATAGTGGTCGTAGTGGGTTCAAGAATTTGAGTACAGTGCCTAAGGACTTGGAATGTTCTATGTTATCATTGGGTATGTTGTGCAATATTGGAGGAAGGGAAGAAGTAGCTTCGGATTTGCGGAAGGTCTTGTAGAACGGGTGTACCAGTTGGCGATGCTGTTGTGCGCTCAAGGATAATATGAGATGGTTCATGGGTATTGAGATGATGTGGTCTCGTGGATTGCGTCACTCGGGATTAGTGTTGTTGGGTTTTATTACGTTTATGAATGGAGCTATTATTATTTCTAAGGCAAGTTAAGAATAAATTGGGAGAAGGCGGGTCGGCTAGTAATGGTTGAATTGACATGATTGTAGCCATGATCAGTTCCTTCAGCGTTTAGTTAGATATGTGATTTATGGCAGAACATGCGAGGCTTGACAGACACCATAATTCGATTTATTTGGGAGGTATTTGGTTCTAGGGACTAGGTTGAGTAAATGGATTCCGGAAGAGTCATAGCGGTTTAGATCGCGACATGAGGTTGTAATTCCCGCGGTTTGAGAATTCAGTTACGTGTTGCAACGGTTCTTCTAAGATGAGCTAAGTAAAAGGTTTCTATATTATGAAGTGTTTATTCTATTTAGTAGTTCAGGAGTTATAGTGAAATTCTTGTACTATCACGTATTGGCATGTTAGGTGCAGTGAGCGGCATGGGAATTGGAAGTTGAGGAGCAAGGTTGTCGTTTGGTGTTGGCAAGAATATCACGAGCTCGGGTGAGCAAGAAAGGATTCAAATGGTTAGAGTAAGCTGGTATTGTCTTTAGCATCACCTGAGAACGGTGTCCTGTGTTAGAGGCTTTGTGTACTGATTGCGGATTCTTGATTTTCTTTACGGCATTAGTGTGGCTGGTGGCATGGATATGCAGACTTGTTACCTGGTGCGGAAGGTCGTGAGAGCATATCCCACGCGAAGATTGTATAAATGTGACATGTAGTCACTTGATTGATTGAAGATTGAAACCAAGTGTGGAGATTTTTGGCACTATCGCTAATGTAGGAGTTTAGGCATGAAAGGCGCTCTATTCAGTTGGTTGTGAATTGTGGAAGTTTGGTCCGAATTCGACGACTGTTCTTATGTATCATAGCGGTTTAGATCGCGCCTAGGTGTGTTCATTCAGCATAGCACTACTTATGAAGGAGTACTCAGACGTTGGATGTTAGTTCATCGTCATCTATTTCATGTAATACTCTATTGTGCCGTGTGGGTTGTAAGACGGCTTGATTAATTGCACATGTGTTGAGGTTCCGCGTAACGATGGTGTTATGTGAGCATGATGGCTCTCGAGATGCAGATCATACATCGCACCTTAGTCGTGTTTGTGTTTTGTGGCGTACATCGCTATCTGTCTCCCCAGGGATGGTATTACGCATTTGGCGTGCTTATGGTCGATATTCGGGTATTTGGTAGTTATGAGCATTTTAGCTCGGTAAGTATTTCCTTATAGATTATTATATGTGGATCGGATGGCACGCCGCCACGGGTACATTGTCTGGATCGAGTGGCACGCCGCCACGAGTATCATGGTTGGACCGGGTTGCACGCCGCAATGGTATTATGTGTGGATTGGGTTGCACGCCGCAACAATATGATGTTGAGTACAGTTTCCCATATCTATTCTTGTGTGTTTTGTTTCTCATTTCTGAGGAAGGTTCATGACATCCTTCGGTTATTAAATTAGTTACGTGGGTTGAGAAGTTCTTTCCAGAGCCCATTTTTCCTTTATGTATCGCATTCAAGATTGTGGCTGATTGGCACATTGTGGCATCATATGAGACTTTTGACAGTGTCTGAGGTGGCTTATTACCTGAGCAGCCTGTATTGCGGAAGACGAGATTAATTGACCTAAGATCAGTGCGATCAGATTTATATAAGGCACATTAAAGAGTAAATATTATTATTCAGTCTAGAATGAGGTAATGGTTCTTTTCGGGAGGAGAGACTCCATGAATTATGATTTGGCAGGTGGTTATGAGTTTCTACACCTCTTTTCTGTCGTGGCAGTATTGTGAGAGTTGAAGCAAGGCTTATATTGGCCATGAGGTACACTACGGGCTTCGGGTCAGTGGAAATTTTAGCTATTGTGCTTGGCAAAGATTGCCTTGGGGAAATGAGTTACACGGTGCGTGGTATGAATTCAGTAAGGGTATACAATCATGATTGGTGCTGTGTGTAGTGATTGATATGGTGTTTGTATGTTAAAAACAAGCCTGGTGGAGCACTCCGGATGTTGGAATTTGACTCTAAGGCTTACTTGACTAAACAAAGGGGAAGATCTTCATATTGGCTCGAGCTAATGTGCTCGACTGAGTTGTGGTAGCACGGGTAGGTGCACAAGGTGTTAAATAGTGATTTCAGACAACTCCAGAGCAGTTCTTAGCACATTCGAGGACGAACATATGTTTAAGTGGGAGAGAATGTAACGACCCGAGCGGTCGTTTTGAGCTTGAACGTGTCGTTTGGCGATTTGAGGCCATGAGCAGCCTCACTTCAGGTATTATGACTTGCACGCATGGTTGGAATTGAAATTCGGGAAGTTCAGAGTGGATTTGGAAAGAGAATTCTCATTTCGGAAGCTTTAAGTTGGGAGAATCTGACTAAGGGTCGATTTTGTGCAAACGACCTTGGAATAAGGATTTGAAGGTCCCTACAGGTTCGTATGATGATTTTGGACTTGGGCGTATGTCCGAATCGGGTTTTTGATGGCCCGGGAGCGTTTGTTGGAATTTTGAAAGAATTTCATAAATTTGGGTTGAAGTGCATTTCAATGTTATCAATGTCTGTTTGGGATTCTGAGCCTGGGAAAAGCTTCGTATGGTGATTATGGTCTTAGGAGCGCGTCCGGATGTGGATTTGGAGGTCCGTAGGTCATTTCGAGGTCATTTGGCAAAAGTTGAAAATTTGAAGGTTTTTAGGAGTTTGACCAGGAGTGGACTTTTTGATATCCAGTTTGGATTTTGATTCCGAAAGTTGGAGTAGGTATGTAATATCAAATGTGACTTGCATGCAAAATTTGAGGTCAATCGGACTTGATTTGATAGGTTTCGGGATCGAATGTAGAAGTTGGAAATTCTTAGTTTTATTAGGCTTGAATTGGGGTGTGAATCGTGTTTTTAGCGATGTTTGATGTGATTTGAGGCCTCGACTAAGTTCGTATGATGTTTTAGGACTCGTTGATATATTTGGTTGGGGTCCCAGGGACCTCGGGTGTGTTTTGGATCATTTTGGGCTACTTTGGATGCTGATTTTTTGATGTCTGGTGTTGTTCTTCGCATTCGTGAGGATCCTCTCACGTTCGCGAAGAAGGATTTGGCTTCTGGGATTTTGTTCTTCGCGTTCGCGAAGAAGGAAATCTCTGTTGCACAGGTCGGACTTCGGAGGCTAATATCTCGCAATCTATAAGGAATTTGGAGATGATCCAAACATAAAGGTTTTAGCCCTTTGTGTCTAGTTTTCAGAAAAGTAAACCATTTAGCATTTGGATTTGTGTACAAAATGTTATGGCTGGTACACTACAGGCTGTCCGAGAAGATGAAGAAGAAATTTGTGTTGCACAGGGCTGACTGTGGCAACTTATATCTCGAAATATATAAGGAATTGGGAGATGACCCAAACATGAAAGTCGTAGATCTTAGTGTCTAATTTTCATAAAGTTAAATCATTTATTATTTGGAGTTTTGTACAAAATGTTATGACCATTATACTAGAGACTGTATGAGAAGAGTTTGGAAATGGATTTTGAGAATTTTGCTCATCGCGAACGCGATGGGAGGCCCGCGAAAGCGTAGAAGGGTCGCATGGGCAGTGTTTAAGTCTGCAAAAATAGGTTTGGCCCATTTCATCTCATTACCTCCATGGGAGCCGACCTAGGAGCGATTTTGGAGCTCAATCTTCATCATCTAAGTCAAGGTAAGTGATTCCCACATACTGCAAGTTAAATACTTGGATTATATATAGATTTTAACATGGAAATTCATGAAAAATTAGTGAAAATTTGGGGTTTTGGTGGAAAACCTAGAAATTAGTATTTTTGGATTTTGACCACGAATTTCGGCGTGGAATTGAGAATAAATTATATATTTGAGTTCGTGATGTTATGGTTAATGTTTATCTTCGAAAATTTTCGAAATCCGGGCACACGGGCCCGATGGCTGATTTTATCGACTTTTCTAGCGGAGTTGAAAATTATTGTAAATTGGATTATAATAAGTATTGGAGTATATATTTATGGATTTGCATATTTATTGACTCGTTTTGGAGTGTTGGGCATCGGTTTGAGTTGCTGGAAAGGCTTGGGAGCCGGCTATGGAACTTCGGAGCGAGGTAAGTCTCTTTTCTAACCTTGTAAGAGGGAATTTATCCCATAGGTTACTTGAGTTAATATGTGCTTCTTGATTAATCGCGCAGCGGACTCAACCTTAGGAAGAGTGGGCGCTAATACTTTTACCCAATAGTGGTATCGGGTCAATTTCCACAGGGAGCTAGAAAGGGAGTTGGATATTTGCTTAGCCTAGAAATGCGAGTTTGCTTCTAATTGATCTTCTATCATTTTTGGGTTTTTATGATTATCAACTACAATTCAGCAACTACTAATTATAACTAAATTATGCTAAGATATTAATTCTAGGTTGTATGCAAGATAGAGAAAGGCACTAGGGTCGTGACATTTACCTAGGTGGTTAACTAACGGGTAGAGATGCCTAATAAAAGAATGATGATTATGGGGCTTATGCTGTAACCGTTGCACGATTGCACTCACTCTCACACCTCTCGGTAAAAAGAGTGATTTTTGCCCAATTGACTCTCTCGAGACCAATTGGGTAGGCTAACAAGCCAAGCAACTTATGGTTCAAGTTGGGTAATTACTTTCTCGAGGTTTTACCCGTTAATTGGGACTACCATTCTCATGGGTCCATCCCAATTTCTTGTTAGGTTAACTTTGGAGTCATAGACACTCTTTCTCAAGAAGAGTCAAGACTCACTAAGCTAGACTTAGTGTTTGCAACCACCAAATCCTAGTTAAAACATAAAATTAACCCAAATATCAAACACCCAACATCATTCAAGCATTAAACAATCACACCCATTAATTACCTACACTAGGGTCGAGCCACAACCCTAGCTAATGGGTTTAGCTAGCCATAATAGCAACAGAAATTGAAGAAGAAGTAGATAAAATCAACATATTAATTAACTAGAAGGTTAATCTACAAGAATCCACGTTAAAACAAGATGAAAATGCCCAAAATAGGCTAAAACTTGAGTCTCACGAGTGCTGCTGCTATCTGATATCCAAAACTTAACCTAGAAATAATAAAATATTCTATTTATACTATGCCTGAAAAATCGGACAAAAATACCCCTGCGGGGCTGGCGCGGACCGCGCAGAAATGCAGCGCGGCCGCGTAGGGGTCTTGGCCTCCGATCATTCACTACTAAAGCTGGGGACGTGGACCGCACAAAGAGGTAGCGCGGCCGCTCTGGCTAATGGGCGCGGACCGCACAACAATGAAGCGCGACCGCGTAGACACCAGCGCTGACCGCGTAGAAAAGAGCGCTGACCGCGCGTGGAGACTCCTGAAATGGATGCTCTCTGAATCTCCTAGCGCGGCCGCACAGCAAATTAGTGCGGTCCGCGCTAGGTCCTCCTGTCCCTACTTCAATGATTTTTGACACTTGAGCAGGTTTCACTCCGTTTCGAGCCGATTCTTGACTTTCGTCATCTTGTCGCTAAAACCTGCAATCAAGCGCACTTTGTAAGCATTCTGGGTCTATTTTATGACAATTCATACATAAAGTATAGGCAAGTATGGGCATAAAACGTGTAAAAATCACAGTTATCAACTCCCCCAAACTTAAACCTTTGCTTGTCCTCAAGCAAATAAAAGAAGACCCACCCCTAAAAAGGAAGCATCCAAGTAATTCCAGCTTATCCTAAGGAAACCTCATCACGCATCAATTGGGACTAACAATTGCCCTCAATACGAATGCATCATCAACACATTTTTAGTCTTTTAAGAACTATGGATCGAATGTGACACGAGAGCATCAAGTGTTGACTCATTTCATCAAGGCGCTTTTCTCAAATACCTTGGTCTTTGTGGAATCCAAACTCACACATCCTCAACTCTCCCTAAGCAAACCTCACTTTTTAGAGTAATGACACACAACCCGAGGTTGATGGATTTTTGTTTTCACTCATTTCTCTCACAAAGAAGGTCATAAGTCCAGCTTTAGGTACCATATGCTTGCCCCTTATGTAAGTATCCACTAATGTAGGCTTCCCTCAACTCAAGATCATATAGGGCTTTTGAGGAGTCTTTGTGAAGGCTTTTGGGTGAAGGTAGGATATGTTTTTGTTCATTTAGGTTCAATCTTCCCTTTAGCACTTCTTTTGATTCATTATGGCATACTTTTTCCCCCTTTTTCGTCAGCTGATCCAAGGTAGTGTTTCAACCTTTGTCCATTGACGGAGAATTTGTTCGTCCCGTCTTTTGATTCAATCTCCACAGCTCCACTAGCAAACATTTGCACCACTCGGAATGGCCTTGACCATCGGGATTTCAACTTACCCGGAAATAATCTCAACCTTGAGTTGTACAATAACACCATATCACCGGGTTTGAAGTCTCTGTCCACGATGTGCTTATCATGCATTTTCTTCATCCGTTCCTTGTAAAGCCTCATGCTCTCAAAGGCTTGATACCAAAATTCCTCTAGCTCGTGCAGCTCCGTTAGTCGATTTTGTCCGGCTGCTTCGGGATCCATGTTTAATTGTTTTAATTCCCACCAAGCACGGTGTTCTAACTCCATAGGTAGATGACAGGCCTTTCCAAATACCAACTTGTATGGTGACATACCTATTGCGTTTTGAATGCAGTTCTGCAGGCCCAGAGTGCGTCGATCCAGCTTCTTTGCCCAATCCGTTCGGTTGCGTTCACNGTTTTCGTAAATCACTCTTAATCTCCCTGTTGGCACTTCANCAAACTTAGGTATTTGCCATTGCTTAAGGGAAGATTTGGGTGCCAAGAGAGGGTCTCATTGAGAACGGGTAAAGGCTTGTAGCTTTGTTTCATGAAAGAAGAAGGTTAAGGCTCAAAAGGGTTGAACTAGGGATCATTTCATTGGTAGGTTATGGAAATTGTTCAAATTTGAAAGTTCGGATCAAGGAGAGCCTATATTCACTTCTCAAGTCAAGTTTCACCTATGATTTCGCCTCCACAAACATTCAGGGCAAGTTCTAGACCATCGGCTTGGAACTTAGACTCATAATTCAAATTCTCACCACACACACACTCAGGGTTTGCTAAAGACATCGAGTTGAGAGCCCACAACGACCTTAGTTCCAATTCAAGCGCACAATGGCCCCACACGACCATATGATGATTGTTTGGTCAACACAAGAGTCTCAAGGCCACAATTTTCACCATCCTAAACACAACATTATGTCTTTGACCATGGGATCAAAGGCAAATGTGTTAGGCCCAAGTGAAGTTTGCCTGAGGTCCTCTTAACTACAAAATTTTGAAAATCAAAAGAAGAAAAATCAAAAACGGACTCAAACCCTTAAGAAGGTTGTCACGCCATCTATCATTGGGAAGAGCCACCCGGTTCGCACAACACACTAACACTAGGCTAAAAGAAACGAAAAATTTGAACGAAGATTAGAAAAACCGAATGAATATGTACAATGGGGAGTAGAATATACATCGGGATGAATATATACATAAGAGTCTAAAAGTAGCCAAAGTTAAAAGTTATATACAGGCCAACTATTTAAAAACCAAAAACAATCCAAAACATAGACTAGAAATTAAATAAATATATACAGTCATCTAATGTATCAGAATCAAAATGGTAGGGCGCACCCCACGAATAAAAGCTGGCATTGTCCCCAATGCCAACTACCAAGATAAGCTCAAAAACATAGTAAAAGGATATAGAGAGGCCCCTCAAGCCTAGTCCACATGCGTGGGGTCTCCTGTCGTCCCTGGATCCTTTGTAGTAGCCGAGACCTCAGACTGGTCTCCGACCTGCTGCTGCTGTGCTGCTGGGACATGAGCTGGATCAAGAACAGGCTGAACCACCGGTGGGACACTGGATGTACCCTCATGAACCTGGGCCACCTCTATCACAACTCCCTCAGTGCTAGGGAGTTTCCTCTTCTTCCTCGGCCTGGGGGTCTCCTCCTGCTGTGGCTGAACTGCTGCTGGATCAACAGTTGGCTCCCCGAAAAGCAAGTCAAGTGGCATCTGATCCGCCAAAAGCTTATCCACATCCTCCCTCAGCTTCATCACTGACTCCTTGGAGGCCTTCTGCTTCCTCAATTTCCTGTGCTCCCTAGCAAGTTTACCCAGTGCTGTGTTGTGTGCTCCAACTGCCTTAGATAAGGCATTCTGTGTCTCCATCATCTTTTCCTGGTGGGCCAGGATCTTCTTCAGTGTCTCCTTAATAGAAGGAGGGATCTCAACTGTGGAAGGGGCTGACTGTGCCTGAACTACAGTGGCCAAGTTTGACAACTTGGATGTCGCAGCTGACATCCAGTTGTTCAAACTGGCTAGAGACTGAGCAAGCTGGTGGGCAGTGAACCTGTGGGTCTTCGATGAAGGGACATCCGTGTCTGCTGCAGTAGATGGACCAGCAATAGAAGAAGGACCCTGAGGCAATGTCTCACTGGTAGCAGTGATGGTGGAAGGCTCAGTGGACTGCTCAATACGCTGGCTCCTCAGACTGGCCAGGTGCGGTGGAAGTGGATGCCTGAGGCTTTTTGGACCTCTTTGGGTTGTCGGCACCCAACTGACTGTACCATGAGTAGGGGGCCACTGGATCTACCTGGACATCAAATCTCTTCTTCTTTACCTTCAATTCTCTGAAGTACAGGGAAAGAGTGTTTGGGAAGGGGTAGTTTGTGTTTGTCTCCTGCCCTAACGTAGAAATCACTCTTGACATGATGTTGCCCACATTCAGAGGAAAACCAGCCATAATGGAAGCTACTAAAACTGCACGAGGAATAGGCACTGTGTGATCATGAGTTGAAGGGTCAAGCCTACTACACATGAAGGTCAACCACCCCTTTGCTTCAAAACTGAACGTGTTTCTCAGAATCTTCTCTCCTGCTTTCAACCAAACTGGGACAGTGCCCGGGGCTGCCAAGTGCTGGGCCAACCACGGGCGAACCTCTTCTTTCATTGCCAGCTTTTCTAAATATTGAGTTTCGTCCTCTTCGTTGAACCCCAAAAATTCGTTCAGAGACTTCCCATCAAACATCACCACTTTGTCCNAATAGCTTGGCCATGATCACTCAACTCCTTATGCAAATGGATGACCGTGGGGTCACCTTGGGGTACATTCGCTCGGCTTTGCCATGCCGAAGAAGTGTCTGCCATTTCATCAAGTACATCACATGCCTCTTGGTAAGAAAGTTTCATAAAGTTCCCACTGGCCAATTGGTTCACAATGCATTGATTTGTGGTGTTGATGCCCCTATAGAAAGTCTGTTGGATCATCGCCTCAGTCATGTCGTTGTTAGGGCATTCCTTCACCATTGTTCTATATCGCTCCCAGATCTCATGCAATGGCTCCGTTGGCATTTGCATAAAGGCTAGAATCTCGTCCCGAAGAGCCACCATATGACTTGGAGAAAAGAACTTGGCAATAAATTTGTCCGCCAATTCATCCCATGTGGTGATAGAATGATTTGGTAACCTTTCTAACCAGTCCAACGCTTTGCCCTGAAGAGAAAACAGGAAAAGCCTCAATCTCAACGCATCCTCTGACACGTTTGTTTGTTTGCTGCCCCAGCAAGTATCTACGAACCCCTTCAAGTGCTTGTATGCATTTTGGTCGGAGGCGCCCATAAAATATCCCCTTTGCTCGAGCAAGGTCAACATGACATTTGTGATTTGAAAGTTCCCCGCCCGGATTCGGGGAGGAACGATGGCACTCGCGTACCCTTGATTAGGAAGAACTCTTGGGACCGCTCTTGGCGATGGCGGAGGAGGGTCTGGAATAGGATTGTTTTCATGTACATTAGCATTGGCATTGCGACCTCTCCGTGGTACTTGAGGTACCGGAAGCTCATCTTGCTCAACATCTTCAACCTCCTCCCCCGCCAAGGCATTGCCAAGAGGGTCATTTCCGTTTAGAGCCATGTGTACCTGATGGATCAACACAAATAAAGTTAGTAAAAAGAAGGAAAGAGAAGCAAAACACAAAACTAGCTACACAAATAGTCAACACCGTAAGCTCCCCGGCAACGGCGCCAAAAAGTGATTAATCGCGCAGCGGACTCAACCTTAGGAAGAGTGGGCGCTAATACTTTTACCCAATAGTGGTATCGGGGTCAATTTCCACAGGGTGCTAGAAAGGGAGTTGGATATTTGCTTAGCCTAGAAATGCGAGTTTGCTTCTAATTGATCTTCTATCATTTTTGGGTATTTATGATTATCAACTACAATTCAGCAACTACTAATTATAACTAAATTATGCTAAGATATTAATTCTAGGTTGTATGCAAGATAGAGAAAGGCATTAGGGTCGTGGCATTTACCTAGGTGGTTAACTAACGAGTAGAGATGCCTAATACAAGAATGATGATTATGGGGCTTTTGCTATAACCGTTGCACGATTGCACTCATTCTCACACCTCTCGGTAGAAAGAGTGATTTTGCCCAATTGAATCTCTCGAGACCAATTGGGTAGGCTAACAAGCCAAGCAACTTATGGTTCAAGTTGGGTAATTACTCTCTCGAGGTTTTACCCGTTAATTGGGACTACCATTCTCATGGGTCCATCCCAATTCCTTGTTGGGTTAACTTTGGAGTCATAGACACCCTTTCTCAAGAAGAGTCAAGACTCACTAAGCTAGACTTAGTGTTTGCAACCACCAAATCCTAGTTAAAACATAAAATTAACCCAAATATCAAACACCCAACATCATTCAAGCATTAAACAATCACACCCATTAATTACCCACACTACGGTTGAGCCACAACCCTAGCTAATGGGTTTAGCTAGCCATAATAGCAACAGAAATTAAAGAAGAAGTAGATAAAATCAACATATTAATTAACTAGAAGGTTAATCTACAAGAATCCACGTTAAAACAAGATGAAAATGCCCAAAATAGGCTAAAACTTGAGTCTCACGAGTGCTGCTGCTATCTGATATCTAAAACATAACCTAGAAATAATAAAATATTCTATTTATACTATGCCAGAAAAATCGGACAAAAATACCCCTGCGGGACTGGCGCGGACCGCGCAGAAATGCAGCGCGGCCGCTTAGGGGTCTTGGCCTCCGATCATTCACTACTGAAGCTGGGGACGCGGACCGCACAAAGAGGTAGCGCGGCCGCGCAGGCTAATGGGCACGGACCGCACAACAACGAAGCGCGACCGCGTAGACACCAGCGCTGACCGCGTAGAAAAGAGCGTTGACCGCGCGTGGAGACTCCTGAAATGGATGCTCTCTAAATCTCCTAGCGCGGCCGCGCAGCAAATCAGTGCGGTCCGCGCTAGGTCCTCCTGTCCCTACTTCAATGATTTTTGACACTTGAGCAGGTTTCACTCCGTTTTGAGCCGATTCTTGACTTTCGTCATCTTGTCGCTCAAACCTGCAATCAAGCGCACTTTGTAAGCATTCTGGATCTATTTTATGACAATTCATACATAAAGCATAGGCAAGTATGGGCATAAAACATGTAAAAATCACAGTTATCACTTCTATTCGTGGGGGGCTACGTATGCACGAGGTGACGAGAGTCCGTACGTAGCTACTAATTATGCCTATGTCCGGGAAGTTTTAGGTTTACACCAAGCCTTGTTGATACCGTTATTTAATTATGTTTATTATTTGCCTTGAAAGTAATTGAGATCGAGTATGCTTATTATATGCCTTGAAAAGAGTTGAAATTGAGAATTTCGAGACTTGAAAGTTTTCATTTGAATTTCATAGTTTTTAAAAAAGAATTGAAGAATATGATAATAACTTGAGAAAAATCTACGTTCAACCGAGTCACAACTATATTCCGCGAGCGGGGTAAATTTCCACTACTCTCATGGGAGCGGGTCGTTCGCCTCGGCAGGTTAAATAGATGCATCTATGGTTTGTGTCGTTCGACCCTCGGCAGCGCACAGTTTACATTTATATGTTGGTTCGTGTCGTTCGACCCTCGACAGTGCACAGTTTATATTTATATGTTTGATCGGGCCGTACGACCTCGGCATGACTTGCGCTTGTTAACTCTTTGGAACTAATAATAATTGGCATTTCTTTATTGGCTTGAGATATAACTTGTTAAATGATGAAAATGAAATTGGAAATTTCTATTAGTAAAAAGAATTATTGATTATTTTTCGGTTATTGAACTTTCAGCTATGTTATATATTCCATGCTTAAATATAATATCGGTATTTTATTGTTAGCCCATAATAAGTGTCGGAGTCGACCCCTCGTCACTACTTCTTCGAGGTTAGATTGGATACTTACTACGTGGACGTTGATTTACGTACTCATACTACACTTGCTACACATTTTTGTGCAGGTGCATATATGTCTAATGGCCTTATGGGAGCAGAGGCGTGTTTAATGCGGGGACTTAGGTGAGCAGCATTCCATATTACGATCCGCAGCCAGCAGAGTGTCCTTCAAAGTATTTACATTTTTCCTGTCCAAATTTGTATTCCGGACAGATGCTGTATTTTTCTTTACATTCCTATTTGATGCTCATGCGCTTGCGACACCGGGGGGGCATATATGGGTTGTTCAGTATTGTAGCTATAAAAATATTATCATTTACTCTATGAATTTTATCACTTATTATTTGAGGGAAATTATGATTTCAAAAATACTAAAATGAGAACCAAGTTAATTATTTATTTTTTGCTTGCCTGACAGCGGTGTTAGGCGCCATCACGACCTTTAATGGATGTTGGGTCGTGACAGAGACCCTATGTTGGAAAGGCGAATAGGGAGTGGAGACCCTATGTTTAAAATAATATCAACTAGGGAGTGGAGACCCTAAATTGGAAAAGCGACTAGGGAGTGGAGACCCTATGCCTAAAAATAAAGTCAACTAGGGAGTGAAGACCTTATGTTGGAAAAGAGACTAGGAAATGGAGACCCTATGTCTAAAATAATGTCAACTAGGGAGTGGCGACCCTATATTGGAAAGGCGACTATGGAGTGGAGACGCTATGTCTAAAATGAAGTCAACTAGGGAATGGAGACCCTATGTTGGAAAGGCGACTAGGGAGTGGAGACCCTATGTCTAAAATAAAGTCAACTAGGGAATGGAAACCCTATGTTAAAAAAGAGACTAGGGAATAGAGACCCTGTGTCTAAAATAACGTCAACTAGGGAGTGGAGACCCTATGATGGAAAAGAGACTAGGGAGTGGAGACCATATGTCTAAAATAAAGTCAACTAGGGAGTGGAGACTCTATGTTGGAAAAGAGACTAGGGAGTGGAAACCCTATGTCAACTAGGGAGTGGAGACCCTATGTTGGAAAAGAGACTAGGGAGCGGAGACCCTATGTCTAAATAAAAATCAACTAGGGAGTGGAGACCCTATGTTGGAAAAGCGACTAGGTAGGAAACCCTATGTCTAAAATAAAGTCCACTAGGGAGTGGAGGCCCTATGTCTAAATAAAAATCAACTAGGGAGTGGAGACCCTATGTTGGAAAGCGACTAGGGAGTGGAGAACCTATGTCTAAAATAAAGTCAAATAGGGAGTGGAGACCCTATGTTGGAAAAGAGACTAGGGAATGGAGACCCTATGTCTAAATAAAAATTGACTAGGGAATGGAGACCCTATGTTGGAAAAGCGACTAGGCAGTGGAGACTCTATGTCTAAAATAAAGTCAATTAGGGAGTGGAGACCATATGTTGGAAAACGCGGCTAGGGATTGGAGACCCTATACTACCATGATTTTGAAATTTTCTTTTTTCTTTTTTTAGTAAGAGAATGAGTAAAATGCGGTAAAGAATTTGAAGAAGACTTATCTTTTGGAGTCGTTGTTGCTACAGAGCTATTTTAGTCTCTGCGCGGTTTCTTTTAGTTGCACCTTCTTTTGCGAGGTTACATTTGAATTGCACCTGTTTCCTATTTTTCAAACAAAGAATAATTTGTTAGTTTGAAATGGTGGTTGGTTTTGCGGCCTTGATTGTTTCAGTCACTTGATCTCGGCCCATCTTCTTTGATGATACTTTCAACTGCAACTGGTTGTTCTCTGAAGACCGATTTCATTTCTAGCCCCGGAGAACGTTTGTCTTTTCCAAAACTTTACCATGACAGTTGGTCGCGTGGGACTTAACCTTTTTCAGCTTCATTTTGCCTTTGTAGGCTTTTCACTTCTTTCTTCTGAATTTAACTTCAGAGCATTGGGGAACCTTTGTCTTTTCAAACTTTACCAAGACGGTTAGCCACGTGGGACTCAACTTTTTCAAATTCATTTGCCCGTGTAGTCATTTAATTTGATCTTCTCCTTCCAAGACTTTTGATTTTGAAGCATCGACCACCGTGGCCAGTCGGGTTTGACTTGATGCCCCTGCCGAGGTTGGGTGCCCTTTTGCATATTATCTTGTATCAAATGAGAACCCTATAAATCAGTCTTACCATCCTTTATTTGTCTTAGTTTCCGAATAGAGTTAGACCGAAAGGGATTCAAAGAAAAACAAACAATGGAATGGACAATGAATTTAGAAAAAAGGTATCCCTTTCGAGGAAAGGAAAGAAGGACTTATCTGGAGTGCATGTGGACTTCGATGAACGTGACATGCCTTTTGAACTGGATGCCTGACCCGTGTAAACCCTCCAACTCTCAGAAATTCATCACAACTTTTGCCTCAAAATCGAGAAACCTTGCTAGGACTCTGTCGATGCCGATGGTTGTGATGATCCTCTTTTTGATTAGTGGCGCCCTTTGCGGGTTTTCACCAGCTGAACTCTCTCATTTCTCTTGTCAGCATCGCCTTATAGTGCTCTTTGCAAGTTTTCACTAACAAGATCCTCTCATTTCATTTCTCTCATTTTGGTCATTCCAGATCCACGTAACTGTATCCTCCCATTTTGAACATTCTCGTTGATTGATCGGAAGGACTTGAAAAGGATTTGGGTAAAAAGGATTTGGATTGAATTACAACAACCTTTCAGGCGAAACCATCGCCTAACCATTATAACATTTGCCCCAGTTTCAACTTTCGGGGGAACGTGGATTTTTGTTTTGGCGTGAATGAACCCTAGAAAGAGGTTGCCTACGTATCCTTCCGGAATCAAGTCCAACGTAGTTCAACGAACTTTTTTTTTCTTTTTCTTCTGTTTTGTTTTGTTTTCTCTTTCTTTTTCCTTTTCTTTTCCCCTTTTTTTTTCATTTTTCAATTCATTTTCTTCCATCTCTTTTTTTTGTTGGTTTTCATTTTTTTTTCATTTTTTTAATAACACTTTCAGGTTTCAAAGAGGGTAATCGGCTCAAAGGGTTGGCAAAAGGGTTAATAGTATTTGGATAGCGAGAAAGAAAGCCTTCATCATCTCAATTAGAGCATTAATGCTATATAGAGGATCAAACACAGTACCTTTTGACTGCACCTGCGTTAACACTTGTTTCAAGGAAATTTCCTTCGATGTTTCTCAGGTACAACGCTCTATTTTGGCAGTACTCTTGTTACCATATATGGATCTTTCCAATCTGGAGTCAATTTTCCTTTAGCTATTCCGATTCTTTGTTTTATTTCCTTAAACCTATTTTCATTGCATTCTGATTCTTGATTCATTATTTCGAAGTGTGACATTATTTTAGGATCTGGGCATGAAGTTCGCAAGCATGTCATGTTATTAAAATCTGCATTTAACAGAACTGAAAAAAGAATAAGAGAAGTGACAAAATTAAGAAAAGAGACATTCTTGGATAATGAAATATTAATTTCATTTGATTTTTTTCTTTTTCTTTTTTATTTATTTTGATTGATTTTTTTTGAATTTTAAGGATAGAAGGGTCTACACCGGAAAGTGAGATAATAAAGTAAAACATCCGAATTCCACCCTGAGATAATCCGGACGTAGAAAGGATACCAAGATTGGCTACCGAGACTCCCGTCTGATGGGGAACTTTCAGGCTTGGTGACTGATAACTAGGGATTTTGACGTGTTTTATGCTCCTTCTTGCTTACGCTTTGATTATAAATTATTACAAAATAGTCCCAAGAGGCTCATAAGTTGTGCTTGATTGCAGGTTTGATCGACAAAGTGACGAAATGTCAAAGATCGGCTCAAAAGAAGTGAAACCTGCTGAAGTACCTAAAACAAGGCAAAACTCAGGTGAACAGGCCTAGTGCGGCCGCACTACTCTTTGTGCGGTCCGCACTAGAGAGATTCAGAGAGTCAGAAATCAAGGCATCAAGCAACGCGGCCGCACTCCATTATGCGCGGTCCGCGGTGAAGGATCCGCGGCCGCACTACCATTATGTGCGGTCCGCGGAAGAGAAGTTCAGAGAGGTGAAAATTGCCATGGTTCAAGTTGCGCGGTCCGCAGTCATATTTGTGCAGACCGCATTAGAGACCTCCGCGGCCGCGGTCCATTCTGCACGGTCCGCGGAGCCTGAGTTCAGAGAGCCAAGATTGCAAGTCCAAGAGCCTAGTGCGGCCGCAGTCCATTTTGTGCGGCCCGCACTGACCCCGCAGGGGCATTTTTGTCCAGTTTTTCCAGCTTAGTATAAATAGAACCCTTTTCCATTTTTAGGGTATCAGTTATTTTATTTTAGCAGCTGCGCTCGTGAGAACATCATCTGTAGCCATTTTTGGCATCTTAGCTTAGTTTTAACGATAGATTCTTGTATTTTACTTTAGTATTTAATTAATATGTCTTCTTCTTCATCATCTATTTCTCTATTTTTTTATTCAAGCATGAGTAGCTAAACCCATTATCTAGGGTTGTGGCTCAACCCTAGTGTGGGTAATTGATGGGTGTTGTGATTTAAGGTCAGATTGACTAAGGGTGTTTGTATTTGGGTCAATTTTATGGTTTAATTTATGAATTGGTGGTTACAAACACTGGTTTGTGCTAAGTGGACTCGGCTCTTCTTGAAAGAGAGAGCCTAAGTCTCCAAAATTGACCCAACAAGGAATTGGGATGGACTCAAGAGAATTGATAGTCCCAATTAAAGGGTTAAATCTCGAGAGAGTAATTACCCGACTTGAACCCTAGTTGCTTGAGCTAATTTGCCTACCCATTTGGTCTCGAGAGAGTCAATTGGGCAAAATCACTCTCTAGACCGAGAGGTGTGAGAGTGGGTAAAATTGTGCAACGGTTATATATATTTCCCTAATCATGTCAATCAAGCTTTAGAAGCAATTACCCGTCAATTAGCCACCTAGGTGAAAGTCACTACCCTAGTGCCCCTTAATCCATTAGATACAACTCTTAGCAATTTTCTCTTAGCGTAATCTAGTTTCAATTCTAATTAGTAGTTTTATAATAGTAGTTTATAAAAGAAAACCCAAAAATTATGAGAAGATCAATTAAGAACACACACGCGATCCTAAGCTAAATAGATACTCAACTCCAATCCTAGCTCTCTGTGGATTCGATCCTGACCCAAAATCGGGTAAAAGCCATTGCAACCCTCTCTCGCTACTTTTTAGTGGTGCGGAGTTGGCAACGATCACTTTTTGGCGCCGTTGCCGGGGAGCTAACGGTTTTGGCTATCTATTTATTTAGTTTTATGTGTTGTTCTTCTTTCTTTCTTTGTTACTAATTTGTGTGTGTGATTACTACAGGTACCCAATGGCTTTCAATGCTAATGACCCTCTTGGAAATGTGCTCGCGGGGGAGGAGGTAGATGAAATTGGAGAGGATGAGGTGCCTCTTGTACCTCCCGGACCACGACGAGGCCGCCAGGCAATGCTAATGACAACGTTCCAGACCCTCCTCCGCCACCTCCAAGAGCGGTTCCTCGGGTGTTACCGAACCAAGGATATGCAAGCTATTGTCCCTCCCAGAATCCGAGCGGGCAATTTTCAGATAACCAATGTGATGTTGACTTTACTTGAGCAGCGTGGGTATTTCACGGGCGCTGCGGATCAAAATGCCTACAAACATCTAAAAGGGTTCGTAGATACATGTTGGGGTAGCAAGCAAACGAATGTGTCCGAAAATGCTCTTAGGTTGAGACTTTTCCCGTTCTCACTTCGGGGAAAGGCATTAGATTGGCTAGAGAGACTCCCCAACCATTCCATCACAACTTGGGATGAGTTGGCGGATAAGTTTATTGCTAAATTTTTCTCACCCGGGCACATGGCGGCACTTCGAGATGAAATATTGGCTTTCAAGCAAGAACCCACGGAACCTTTGCATGAGATTTGGGAGCGGTTTAGAACAATGGTGAAAGAATGCTCAAACAACGATATGACCGAGGCGATGATTCAACAAACCTTCTATCGGGGCATCAATACTACAAATCAGTGCTAGTCAATCAATTGGCTGGGGGTAATTTCATGAAGTTGTCTTATGACGAAGCTTGCAAGATTCTTGATGAGATGGCGGATACATCTTCCGCATGGCAAAGTAGAGCCAATGTTCCCCAAGGTGACCCTACGGTTATTCATTTACATAAGGAGTTACACGACCATGGGCAGGCTATAGCGGAGTTGACAACTACTATGAATCAATTGGCTAAGGCACAGTTGCAACAAGTCCAAAACCCTCGCCAAGTGAATGATATGGAAAGTGTCAATTTGCTTACCAACAAGAGAAGGCAAAGAAGGCAACAAAACCAAGGGAATTTCGAACAATTTGATGATGAGTGTGATGGGTTTCAAAATGATGGTTATGATGAGAAAAATAAAGAGGTACAATATGTTAACAACTATCAAGGCAATAGAGGCAACTCTTCAAACCAACAATGGCGGCCCCAAGGTAATTGGGGCAATCAACAACAAGGTGGTGGTAATTGGAACAACAACAACCAACGCGGTAATTGGGGGAACAACAATCAAGGCAACCAAGGGCATTGGAATGGTAATAACAACAATTGGAACGAACAATGGTCAAGGCAATTGGAACAACAATGGAAACCAAGGCAATCGGGGGCAAGGCTTTCAAAGGCCCCCAATGTACCAACAACCGAACAATCCACCCCCTTTCCCTTCTCAAGGATCTAGTTCTTCGGGTATTGATATGGGAAGAATAGAAATGATGTTCGAACAAATGATGAAGAAGAACCAAGATTCCGATGCTCAATTGGCTTCCCACAATACCTCTATTCGAAATTTGGAGGTGCAATTAGGACAAATCTCTCAATCGTTGAATACTCGCCCAAAGGGTGCTCTAACAAGTGATACGGTAGTGAACCCTAAGGGTGGGAACAATCATGTGATGGCGGTTACAACATGAAGTGGGAGAGGCGGTGATGTGCATGCCTCGAAAGATAAGCAAGTTGTTGATGATGATGTTGAGTTGCAAGAAAATGTGGTTCCTTTGGTAGTTGAAGATGTGGTTGATGACAAGGTGAACAATGAAGTGAGGATTGACATTAATGAAGCCGAGGTGGAAACTCAAGAGGTCGTGAACCCGTCTAGGGAGCACATAATTGACATGTCGGAGCCAGTGGTGCCAAAAGCCAAGGCACCTTTGCCTAGACCACCTCCGCCTTATCCTCAAAGGCTATCCAAGCAGAAAAGTGACAACCAATTCAAAAAGTTCATTGACATGATGAAGAGCTTATCCATCAATGTGCCTTTGGTGGAAGCTTTGGAGCAAATGCCTGGTTATGCTAAATTCATGAAAGATTTGGTTACAAAGAAAAGATCAATGGACTGTGAAACTATCAAGATGACCCACCAAGTTAGTGCCATAGTACATTCAATGGCCCCAAAATTAGAGGATCCCGGTGCTTTCACTATCCCCTACACTATTGGTAGTGCAGACTTTGCCAAAGCTTTATGTGATCTTGGGGAAAGCATCAATTTAATGCCCTTCTCAGTTTTCAAGACTCTAGGTATTGGGCCACCAAGGCCAACTTCCATGAGATTACAGATGGCAGATAGATCAATGAAGCGTCCTTTGGGTATAGTTGATGATGTGTTTGTCCGGGTGGACAAATTTATCTTGCCGGCGGACTTTGTGATTTTGGATTATGAGGTGGAATATGAGGTCCCAATTATTCTAGGGAGACCTTTCCTTGCAACGGGGAAGGCATTGGTTGATGTTGAAGCGGGTGAACTAACTTTCAGAGTGGGTGATGAGAAGGTCGTCTTCCATGTTTGCAAATCCATGAAGCAACCCAATAGCACCGAGGTGTGCTCATTTGTGGACATTGTCACAGCTGTGATCGTGGATGACACAAGTGCTATGATTAACGTGGAGGATCCCCTTGAGGCCGTGCTCTTAAATCTTGATGTCAATGATGATGCAAGCAGAGTGGAGTGTGTCAATGCCTTACATGGGATGGGCTCTTATTCCTATGAGCCAAGAAAATTATCCTTGGATCTTAAAAATCGCAAAGCTCCACCAACCAAACCATCAATTGAGGAGCCACCAGTGTTGGAGTTGAAGCCACTTCCCCACACCTCAGGTATGAATTCTTGGGCTCTAATTCAACTTTACCAGTTATTCTTTCTTCTTGCCTTACTAACATGCAGGTTGAGGCCACTTTGGCGGTGCTTCAAAGGCGAAAAAGGGCAATTGGATGGACTCTGGCGGATATTCGGGGAATAAGCCCCGCATTTTGCATGCACAAAATTATTTTGGAAGATGACGCAAGGCCTTCCTTGGAACATCAAAGGAGACTCAATGAAGCAATGCAAGAAGTGGTGAAGAAAGAAGTGATCAAGTGGCTAGATGCAGGTGTGGTGTATCCAATCTCCGATAGCTCATGGACTTCTCCAGTGCAATGTGTGCCGAAGAAAGGTGGGATGACTGTGGTGACAAATGACAACAATGAACTTATTCCCACTCGGACGGTTACCGGATGGCGGGTATGCATGGACTACCGGAAGCTAAACAAGGTGACCCGAAAAGATCATTTCCCTTTGCCATTCCTTGACCAAATGCTTGATCGCCTTGCGGGGCGAGCTTTTATTGCTTTTTGGATGGACACTCGGGGTATAATCAAATCTTAATTGCCCCGGAGGACCAAGAGAAGACAACATTCACATGCCCATATGGTACATTTGCTTTCTCCCGGATGCCGTTCGGGTTGTGCAATGCTCCAGCGACCTTCCAACGATGCATGATGGCCATTTTCACCGACATGGTGGAAGATATTTTGGAGGTCTTTATGGATGATTTTAGCGTGGTTGGTGATTCATTTGAAGAGTGTTTGGGAAATTTGGATAGAGTCTTGGCCCGATGTAAAGAAACGAATCTCGTTCTTAATTGGGAAAAATGCCATTTCATGGTTGAAGAAGGTATAGAGTTAGGTCACAAGATTTCTAAGCATGGGATTGAAGTAGACAAAGCTAAGATCGAGGTGATTTCGAGGCTTCCTCCCCCACTTCTGTCAAAGGGGTGAGAAGTGTCCTTGGGCATGCGGGGTTTTACCGGCGTTTTATCAAGGATTTTTCGAAGGTTGTGAATCCCCTTTGCAAGTAGCTAAAGAAAGAGGCTAAGTTTGTGTTTGATGCAAAATGCATGGAGGCTTTTGAACTTCTTAAGCACAAGTTGACCACTACCCCGATAATTACCGCACCCAATTGGAGTTTGCCTTTCGAGCTCATGTGCGATGCAAGTGACGTTGCAGTTGGGGCAGTGTTAGGTCAAAGAGTGAACAAAATGTTTCATCCCGTGTACTATGCAAGCAAGACAATGAATGAAGCTCAAAGGAACTACACGGTGACGGAGAAGGAATTATTGGCTATTGTGTTCGCCATGGAAAAATTTCGACCATATCTTATGGGAGCCAAAGTCATAGTGCACACCGACCATGCAGCAATTAGGTATTTGATGACCAAGAAAGACTCCAAGGCAAGGTTGATGAGATGGGTACTACTTCTTCAAGAGTTTGATTTGGAAATAGTGGACCGGAAAGGTAGTGAGAACCAAGTTGCGGATCATTTGTCCCGCTTGGAGAAGGAAGGAAGGCCGTGTGATGGCTTGGAGATCAATGATACATTCCCCGATGAGCAACTACTTTCTGTGTCAATGTGTGATATGCCATGGTTTGCGGATATTGCTAATTTCCTTGTGACTAGCATCATCCCGTGTGAGCTCTCTTCTAACCAAAGGAAGAAGCTCAAACGGGATAGTCTGGACTTCTATTGGGATGAGCCATACTTGTTCAAGATTTGCACGGATGGTGTGATTCGAAGGTGTGTCCCGGAGGGAGAGCAACTGAGTATTTTGGAGGCTTGTCATTCATCCCCCTATGGTGGCCATCATGGAGGGGTGAGAACAGCTCAAAAGTTTTGTGTTGTGGTTTTTATTGGCCAACCTTCTTCAAAGATGCAAGTGATTTAGTGAAAAGATGTGATCAATGTCAACGAGCAGGCGGGATTTCCAAGAAAGATGAGATGCCTCTAAACACAATTCTTGAAGTTGATATCTTTGATGTATGGGGTATCGATTTTATGGGCCCTTTTGTTAGCTCGTGTGGGAACACTTACATTCTTGTAGCTGTTAAAATGGGTTGAGGCCGTGGCCTTGCCCAACAATGAAGCTAGGAGTGTGGTGGCATTTCTAAAGAAGAGCATTTTCACAAGGTTTGGTACACCCCGAGCAATCATTAGTGATGGAGGATCGCTTTTTTGTAATAGAGCTTTTGATACATTGCTTTCAAAGTATGGTGTCAACCACAAAGTCTCTACACCGTATCATCCTCAAGCAAGTGGCCAGGTTGAAGTGTCTAACAGGGAGATCAAGAGCATTTTATCCAAAACTCTCAATGCCAATAGGACCGATTGGTCTAAAAAGTTAGATGATGCTCTATGGGCTTACCGGACCGCTTACAAGACCCCAATTGGTATATCACCATACCGGTGGTGTTTGGGAAAGCATGTCATCTACCAGTGGAGTTGGAACATAAGGCCATGTGGGCCTTGAGGAAGCTTAATCTTGAGTGGGATGTTGCGGCTAATCTTCGTGTTGAACAACTCAATGAACTTGATGAATTTCGGTTCCATGCATACTCTAGTTCGTCCTTGTATAAGGACAAGATGAATTACCTTCATGACAAATATGCTCGTGGAAAGGAGTTCAAAGTTGGTGATTTGGTCCTCTTGTTCAATTCTCGTCTAAGGTTGTTTCCGGGAAAGCTGAAATCAAAGTGGAGTGGACCATTTGAAGTTGTGTGTGTGACCCCGTTTGGTGCTCTAGATTTGAAGAACAAAAGTGGTGAAATCTTTAGAGTGAATGGGCACCGTGTCAAGCATTATCTTGGGAAGTTTGATGATCGCCATGTGGTGGCTATTGTTCATTTCAAATGATGTGATGGTAACCCGCGTCGTGCCACGATGTTAAATCAGGCGCTTCTTGGGAGGCAACCCATGTGTTTTTCTTTTTGTTTTCTTTGATTTTCTTGGTAGTATAGGATTGATTTTTGGGCTAACTGGTTGTGAGATGTTGCAGGGATTGAGTTGATGCAGTGCATGACATAATTGCAGAATTGCACAGTCTCTAATGTTTCCAGTGCGGACGCACTATATTTTGTACGGTCCGCACTGGTGAAGGGTAACAAAATTGCTCTCTGAAGTTTGCCAACACGACCGCATTACATTTTGTGCGGGCCGCGATGGACCTTTGCGGCTGCGGTTTGTTTTGTGCAGACCGCAGAGGTTGCCTTCTCAAACTTTTTCTAAACAAACCCAGCGCGAACCGCGGTCCATTTTGTGCGGCCGTGCTGGTAGGTGAGAATGGGCCCCATGGGTTTCTCTATAAATAGACCCCAATGGCCTCCTTTTACCCTTTTCGAACCCTAAACTCTCAGAGCCCCCTTTTACTGTTCATCTTGAGCATTTTCCTCATAACTCTTGCTTGACATTGATTAGTTGCACTTCTTCTCATTATCTGGTAACATTTCACTCAATTCTTCTTTGTTTAATTGTGTAATTCCATTTTATTTTCATATTCCTTAACTGGTAGTTCTTCTTCTCCCCATATTTTTTCTAATTGTTAGATTAGGTTAGTTTAAATGACAATTTTTGTGGACTTGGTGAGTAGAATGGACTGGGTAATTGAGTAGGGACCCTAACTAGGTGAACGTCTGAACTAATTACCTAAATCTCGAACCCTAACTCAGTGCCATGTCTGGGAACGTACCGCGGACCGCGGTCATTTCTGTGCGGTCCGCGGTGCCATCTTGTGTCCAAGTGACTTTTGCCCAGTGCGGCCGCACTACATTTTGTGTGGTCCGCACTGGCCCAGTGCGGCCGCGGTTGGCTTTGTGCAGACCGTACTGGTGGGATTCAGAGAGTTGGTTTTTGGAACTCTATACCTATGCGGACCGCGGTCATTCTTGTGTGGTCCGCGGTGACCTCAGTGCGGCCGCACTACCATTTTGTGCGGTCCGCACTAGGCACTTCCTGCAACTATCTGCAACACTGTGAACCTGTATGCAATTTGTTCTGCTATAATAACTTGAACTACATTGATTAATACTAACAAATACATTGAATGATGTTTGCAGACAATGGTGAGAAAAGGATCAAAACAACCGGGAAAAGGAGAACCCTCCCAGGGAGGGAAGAAGAAGATGGTAAAACTCACTCCCCAAGCTCACGAGAACATAAAAAACACCAGGAAACTCATCAAAGCTGCAGACAGAGCTGCTTCCCATTCCTCGGGGAGTGAGTACCAACCGTCAAGGGACATTTCTTCAGACTCCGTGCCAGAGTATGTTGAAGACTGGCCGGAGAGATTTAGGCTGAGAGACACCCCTCCACCACCAACCACTGCCCAAGCACCAGAGCATGTTCCCACTGAGTCGTCTGAGGGCTCAGCAGCCGGCAGTGGTAATTACTCCACCTCTCCCACAGCTTCAATATCCGGGGAGGGTGCACACGGAGGTGAGGAGGAAGTACAAGGGGATGAGGAGATAGCTGAAGGTGGTGAGCCTCAGGTTGGAGGCATTGCCTGACTAGAAAGCCTGATGTTTGGGAGGATAGATTCGTGAGCCAGGTGGCGTACCACAAGTTTAGGAAGTGGTGGCCGGTGAGAAAGTTAATACCAGAGCAGATCTTCATTGACAGAGATTTATTACCCCACAACCCTGACGTGCAGAAACAGTTCAGAACTAGAGTGGGTTGGGAGTACTTCTTAGATGACTGTGTAGATGCTAATGAACACATGGTCAAGGAATTCTACTGCAATGTAGCCCACATAAAAAAGGGCTCCAAAGTGACCAAGGTTCGCAACAAGAAAGTGTTGTTTGAAGGGAAATACCTCAATGAATACTTGGGCTTCAACGAGGAGGATGAGACTTTGTATATGGCAAAGTTGGAGATGGGCGAGGAGGTCCATCCATGGTTAGCTCAGTACCTGGCAATCCCAGGTATCGTTCCTGATTGGTTGACTGCTGGGGTAAAAATATTGAGGAGGACCCTGAACTTTGAGGCTAGGGGCTGGGAGACCTTTGTTTGCAGCCGGTTGGACCCCACTACACATGACCCGACTCTTCCTCTCCACCGGGATGAATTGGTTGCTTCTATTATGGCGGGGTACCCCATAAATGTGGGGAATGTGATGTCCCACATTATCTCGCTAGTAGGAGCTGAGCATGACCGGAACTACCCCTTCCCGAGTACCCTCACTATGTACTTTCGGGACTTGAAGGTGGACAAGAAGACCTATGATATCAAGGTCAAGGCGACGGCCCCGTTCTCCTGGTATAGCTTGAAGGGGAATGACAACCCCAAGGACAAGAACTACAAAGCCCCTACTTCTGCCCCAACTGGCTAGTCTGAAGAGCCAGTTGTGGTAGAGGTCCCTGCTGAGCCTATCTCCATTTCTGCTGAGATGCCTCCCGGACCTTCCACTTCTGCAGCCATTCCTCCTGGCCCTTCCATATCAGCAGAGATTCCATCTAGCCGGGCCCATCCCATCACTGCCCACCGACTGAGCCAGGCCCTTGCCAGTATCAACAATTGGATGTCCACAGCGTGATCTAAGTTTTCCACATTGTCTGCTACTGTAGCAGCTCAGTCAGCTCCCACAGCCCCACAGGTACCCCAGTCAATAGAGGATGCTTTGAAGGAGATTCTTGAGAACCAGAAGAAAATCCTCGATACTCAGGATGCATTGACAAAGGCGGTGGATTCACATAGCAGGGCTCTCAAGGAGCTTCCTAAGGAGCATAGGAAGCTGCGGAAGACACGGGCCTCAAAGGAATTCGTGAAGGAGCTGTGGGAAGATGTTGATAGATTGAAAGCAGACCAATTGCCTTTGGACTTATTGCTTGATGATCAAGTTCCAGCAGCTCATCCACTGCCGGAGCAGACCCAGAGGTCTCCGAAGAGGAGGAGGATGATCCCTAGAGTAGATGATTCTATCATCCATTTGGCGGACCCACCGGAGGCTTCCTCCAGTCAGCCACAGGATGTACCAGTTCCAGAGCCTGTCCAGGTCCAGGCCCAGATCCCAGTAGCAGCAGAGCAGACCACCAGGGACCAGTCTGAGGTTCCCAAGCACATAGAGGACCTAGGGACCACCCATGATCCTATGTAGACGGACGTGGCTTAGGGAGTCATCTATATCCTTTTTCTCTCTTTTTGGTGCTTATTTAGACTAGTTGGCATTGGGGACAACGCCAGCTTTTATTCGAGGGGGTGCGCCCTTCATTTTGGATGACTGTATATATTGATACTATTTTATGCTTTCTTGATTTTCATTTGGTCTGTATATAATTTTATACTTAGTTACTTTTATCGCACTTTTTATCTTTCCTTTGGTCTGTATATAAAGTTACACTTCATTGTATATATTCATCTCGTCTATTGTATATTCAAATCCCCTCTTGTATATATTTATTCTATTTTACGCAAAAATTCTTCGTTTTTAAGCTTCTTATTTGTTGATTCGTAGCTTCTGTTTTTGAATTTCATAGCTTGTTTCTATGTCACGTCTTCAAGTG
>NW_017673282.1:58312-62027 GCF_001879085.1 Nicotiana attenuata
AGAGGTGAAAATTGCCATGGTTCAAGCTGCGCGGTCCGCGGTCATATTTGTGCGGACCGCATTAGAGACCTCCGCGGCCGCGGTCCATTCTGCAAGGTCCGCGGAGCCTGAGTTCAGAGAGCCAAGATTGCAAGTCCAAGAGCCTAGTGCGGCCGCAGTCCATTTTGTGCGGCCCGCACTGACCCCGCAGGGGCATTTTTGTCCAGTTTTTCCAGCTTAGTATAAATAGAACCTTTTTTCCATTTTTAGGGCATCAGTTATTTTATTTTAGCAGCTGCGCTCGTGAGAACATCATCTGTAGCCATTTTTTGGCATCTTAGCTTAGTTTTAACAATAGATTCTTGTGTTTAACTTTAGTGTTTAATTAACATGTCTTCTTCTTCATCTATTTCACTATTCTCTTGTTCAAGCATGAGTAGCTAAACCCATTAGCTAGGGTTGTGGCTCAACCCTAGTGTGGGTAATTGATGGGTGTTTTGATTTAAGGCCAGATTGATTATGGGTGTTTGTTATTTGGGTCAATTTTATGGTTTAATTTATGAATTGGTGGTTGCAAACACTGGTTTCTGCTAAGTGGACGTGGCTCTTCTTGGGAGAGAGAGCCAAAGTCTCCAAAATTGACCCAACAAGGAATTGGGATGGACTCAAGAGAATTGATAGTCCCAATTAAAGGGTTGAATCTCGATAGAGTAATTACCCGACTTGAACCCTAGTTGCTTGAGCTAATTTGCCTACCCATTTGGTCTCGAAAGAGTCAATTGGGCAAAATCACTCTCTCGACCGAGAGGTGTGAAAGTGGGTAAAATTGTGCAACGGTTATACATATTTCCCCAATCATGTCAATCAAGCTTTAGAAGCAATTACCCGTCAATTAGTCACCTAGGTGAAAGTCACTACCCTAGTGCCCCTTAATCCATTAGATACAACTCTTAGCAATTATCTCTTAGCATAATCTAGTTTCAATTCTAATTAGTAGTTTTATAATGGTGGGTTATAAAAGAAAACCCAAAAATGTTGGAAGTGACATTTGGAATAATTACACGATTCTAGACTAGATAGATACATCAACTCCCTTTCTAGCTCCCTGAGGAATTCGATCCCGACCCTCATATCGGGAAAAGGCTATTGCGACCTTCTCTTCCTACTTTGTAGTAGTGTGGAGTTAGTAGCGATCAATCCCCTTGAGGCCGCGCTATTAAAACTTGATGTCAATGATGATGCAAGCAGAGTGGAGTCTGCCAATGCTCTACATGGGATGGGCTCTTATTCCTATGAGCCGAGAAAATTGTCTTTGGATCTTGAAAATTGGAAAACTACACCAACCAAACCATCAATTGAGGAGCCACCGGTGTTGGAGTTGAAGCCACTTCCTCAACACCTCAGGTATGAATTCTTGGGCTCTAATTCAACTTTACCAGTTATTCTTTCTTCTTGCCTTACTAACATACAGGTTGAGGCCACTTTGGCGGTGCTTCAAAGGCGAAAAAGGGCAATTGGATGGACTCTGGCGGATATTCGGGGAATAAGCCCGCATTTTGCATGCATAAAATTATCTTGGAGGATGATACAAGGCCTTCCTTAGAACATCAAAGGTGGCTCAATGAGGCAATGCAAGAGGTGGTGAAGAAAGAAGTGATCAAGTGGCTAGATGCAGGTGTGGTGTATCCAATCTCCGATAGCTCATGGACTTCTCCAGTACAATGTGTGCCGAAGAAAGGAGGGATGACTGTGGTTACAAATGACAACAAAGAACTTATTCCCACTCGGACAGTTACCGGATGGCGGGTATGCATGGACTACCGAAAGCTACACAAGGTGACCCGCAAGGATCATTTCCTTTTGCCATTCCTTGACTAAATGCTTGGTCGCCTTGCTGGGTGAGCCTTTTATTCCTTTTTGGATGGATATTCGGGTTATAATCAAATCTTAATAGCTTCGGAGGACCAAGAGAAGACCACATTCACAAGCCCATATGGTACATTTGCTTTTTCTCGGATGCCGTTCGGGTTGTGCAATGGTCCGGCGACCTTCCAACGATGCATGATGGCTATTTTCACCGACATGGTGGAAGATATTTTGGAGGTCTTTATGGATGATTTTAGTGTGGTTGGTGATTCATTTTAAGAATGTTTGGGTAATCTGGATAGAGTGTTGGTCCGGTGTGAAGACACCAATCTAGTTCTTAATTGGGAAAAATGCCACTTCACGGTTGAAGAGGGAATAGTGTTGGGTCACAAAATTTCTAAGCATGGGATCGAAGTAGACAAAGCCAAGATTGAGGTGATTTCAAGACTTCCTCCCCCCACTTCTGTCAAAGGGGTGAGAAGTTTCCTTGGGCATGCGGGGTTCTACCGACGGTTTATCAAGGATTTTTCGAAGGTTGTGAATCCCCTTTGCAAGTTGCTAGAGAAAGATGCTAAGTTTGTGTTTGATGAGAAATGCATGGAGGCCTTTGAACTTCTTAAGCACAAGTTGACCACCACCCTGATCATTACCTCACCCTATTGGAGCTTGCCTTTCGAGCTCATGTGCGATGCAAGTGACGTTGCGGTTGGGGCGGTGTTAGCTATTGTGTTCGCCATGGAAAAATTTCGGCCATATCTTATGGGGGCCAAAGTCATAGTGCACACCGACCATGCCGCCCTTAGGTATTTGATGACCAAGAAAGATTCCAAGGCAAGGTTGATGCGATGGGTGTTGCTTCTTCAAGAGTTTAATTTGGAAATAGTGGACCGGAAAGGTAGTGAGAACCAAGTAGCGGATCATTTGTCCCGCTTGGAGGAGGAAGGAAGGCCCTGTGATGGCCTAGAGATCAATGATACATTCCTCGATGAGCAACTACTTTCTGTGTCGATGTGTGATATGCCATGGTTTGCGGATATTGCTAATTTTCTTGTGACTGGCATCATCCCGTGTGAGCTCTCTTCTAACCAAAGGAAGAAGCTCAAACGGGATAGTTTGGACTTCTATTGGGATGAGCCATACTTGTTCAAGATTTGCACCGACGGAGTCATCCGGAGGTGTGTACCTGAGGAGGAGCAATTTAGCATTCTAGAGGCTTGTCATTCCTCCCCCTATGGTGGCCATCATGGAGGGGCGAGGATGGCTTCAAAAGTTGTGAGTTGTGTTTTTTATTGGCCAACCTTGTTCAAAGATGCAAGTGATCTAGTAAAAAGATGTAATCAATGTCAAGGAGCGGGCGGGATTTCCAAGAAAGATGAGATGCCTCTACACACCATTCTTGAAGTTGATGTCTTTGATGTATGGTGTATCGATTTTATGGGCCCTTTTGTAAGCTCGTTTGGAAACACCTACATTCTTGTGGCGGTTGATTATGTCTCAAAATGGGTCGAGGCCGTGGCCTTGCCTAACAATGAAGCTAGGAGTGTGGTGGCATTTTTGAAGAAGAGTATTTTCACAAGGTTTGGTACACCTCGGGCAATTATTAGTGATGGAGGATCGCATTTTTGTAATAGAGCTTTTGATGCCTTGCTTTCCAAGTATGGTGTCAACCACAAAGTGTCTACGCCTTATCATCCTCAAGCAAGTGGCCAGGTGGAAGTATCTAACAGGGAGATCAAGAGCATTTTGTCCAAGACCGTCAATGCCAATAGGACCGATTGGTCTAAAAAGTTAGATGATGCTCTATGGGCTTACCGGACCGCTTACAAGACCCCAATTGGTATGTCGCCGTACCGGTTGGTGTTTGATAAAG
>NW_017673282.1:64467-86720 GCF_001879085.1 Nicotiana attenuata
CGTGAGACCTATTTTGTAGCCATTTTTGGCACCTTAGCTTCAAATTAACGATAGATTCTTGTACTTTAATTTAGTATTTAACTAATATGTCTTGTTCTTCATCTATTTCTCTATTTTCTTGTTCAAGCATGAGTAGCTAAACCCACTAGCTAGGGTTGTGGCTCAACCCTAGTGTGGGTAATTAATGGGTGTTGCCATCTAGGGTTAGATTGACTATGGGTGTTTGCTATTTGGGTTGATTTTATGTTTTAATCTATAAATTGGTGGTTGCAAACACTGATTTGTGCTTTGTGGATTTGACTCTTCTTGAGAAAGAGAGTCTAAGTCTCCAAAATTGACCCAACAAGGAATTGGGATGGATTCATGAGAAATGATAGTTCTAATTAACGGGTTAAACCTCGAGAGAGTAATCACCCTACTTGAACCCTAGTTGCTTGATCTAATTTGCCTACCCATTTGGTCTCGAGAGAGTCAAGTGGGCAAAATCATTCTCTCTACCGAGAGGTGTGAGAGTGGATAAAATTGTCAACGGTTATAGCATGAGCCCCAATTATGTCAATCGAACCTTAGTAACATCTACCCGTCAATTAGCCACCTAGGTGATGTCACGACCCTAGTGCCCTTCTTCCCATTAGATACAACCTTAGCAATTATTTCATAGCATAATCTAGTTTCAATTAGTAGTTTGATAACAGTAGTTTATAATTGAAAAAACCCAAAAATGCCGGAAGTGACATTTAGAACAATTACACGACTCTAGTCTAGATAGATACCCAGCTCCAATTTCTAGCTCTCTGAGGAATTCGATCCCGACCCTCATATCGGGAAAAAGCTATTGCGGCCCTCTCTTCCTACTTTATAGTAGTGTGGAGTTGGCAGCGATCAGGAGGCACCTCGTTACCGGGTGCTACATTGTTGTTCTCGCCAATGTGGTCGGATTCAGCAACCACGTTTAGAGGGGCATCCTGGGAGTTCGCCATTTCAAATTTTAACCTGAAATCAAAGATACTCCAAAGAACAAGTGTAAAATAGGATATGTTATAGAAGTTTGTATCGAATAGCCACTATTATCCTTAGCCCCACAGTGGCGCCAAGCTGTTTACCCTCAAAATCGGATAACAATTGAATTTGTAAGTGGTCTTAAGATTAATTTGATACAAAGCTATATATCAGATTAGATTGAACAAGTAAAGATAAAATGAATTCAAACCACACGAATAAGACAGTTTCAGCCTTAGTGAAATTTTTCACCCTTGATTCGGACTCGCTATAGTCAACACTGATGAACAAGCGAGAAAAGCTAAATAACAGAGAAAGTGGTAATATATTGCCTTGAAACACGTGTTACAACGTGTGTTATGAAATATCAGACCCCCTTTATATAGTAGGGGAGTCCTACTTTAGGTACAACTTTATAAAAGGTTAAAATCTTCTAATTAACTGATTGCCAATTTCTTATCGATACGTGCTGAGATCTCCGCCATGATATTCGGTTGGTCACGGATATCACGGCACTATAGCAAGAGCCCCCGAATCTAGAGCTGCTTGTCGTTCCAATCTTATGTTGGCCGGGATTGATTACCTGACAATGTCCTTCAAAGTTAATCAAGGCTAGGACCGATCCCGAATCGATGAGACCTCTGCCATAGTCTCAGCCCCCCGTTGTCATATCTCGAGCTTGGCTTATCATGTCGAAGACCGGCGTGTACCACGAGACCGGTTTATACGCGTATACAGAATATTTTATTCCTTAATATATCTATCTAACGTGATTCCGAATTAAGCAAACCAATATATTTGAAAAACCAAGTTACATAAAAATGTAAATTGTCAATGGTTTAGGCAGGATTGCATTTTTAAAAATATATTTTTAAGAAAATACTTAACATCATGTATTCATGTTGGTAGAACCGAGGGCAATTATCCTGTTTGGCACCGTGGAAAATGAGACTCATAAAGAGGCCATAAATATCTTCCGCCCGGTGATATTAATGAAGAATATTCCATAGCATTAAGTGCACTGCCTGGTACAAGGAATTTGTCATTTATGCTCACCCTTACATCTTCATCAATGACCCTGATAATTGACATTAAAGAATAGCACGATACTAGAACTCATTCCCTAGACGTAGCTATAAATAGTAAGATCTTTTATCATTGTTAGGACACAAATTTTCTAGCAAACTAATACGAATTTTATCTGTTCTTATTACTGTTGCATACGGAGGCTTCGCTGTCGGAATCCTTATTTCTGTCATTTCGAGGCTAAGTATTATATATTTCTTCAATTATCTTATTATTTCAGGATCGAATTAATTCACTTGTCTAGAAACCACATATAAATTCAACTGTACCATTTTATGGATAAATAGTTTGGCACCCACCGTGGGGCATAGACAGTCGTGTAACTAAGTTGATCCTTGCCTTTTTTAGTAACGTGTTTGGATTATTTTGTCTTAGAAAAAATCATAAAGAAATGGCAGATAACAGTGTCAACAATACACACAATCCCGAGGTTCGAGGAGATCAACCTCATTTCGAGGATTCAATCACTGACACCCACAATGAAGGGAACAATGCCACGCCAGTACACGATAGGAGATATCCTCGACATGATCGGGGGGCAACTCCTGATGATGCTGAATAGGAGCATGTTGTTGATACGGTAAGGGTACTACAAGAGCAACAAGAAATTATTTTGGTCCACCTCACGCGGTAGGATAAGGTAATGACGGAATTGAAGCAGGCGTTATCCGGGGCTTCCAATAACGCAAATAGGCGAGATCCAGTTCTTCCCGGTGCTCCCACAAATCAAGTAAAACAGAGAGTTGATAACAACACCCCGAGGGGGGAGATTGGTTCCGATGGAGCTGGGGGAAGCAGATCCGACCCCAATAGCGAAAAGGACCCCTTCAAAAATGAACTTTTACGGTTTATGAGAGAGGTAAATGACCGTATTCACCAAATCCCGGGCGCACCACCAGTGCTTAAAGGACCGGACTCAAAGACGTATACTCAGTCGCCATACAAATAGAGCGCGGTACCAGAATTAATCCCAAAGCGGTTTAAAATGCCCGACGTGCAAGTATGATGAAACATTAGACCCTCAGGAGCACATAACCACCTATACGACAGCAATAAAGGGAAATGATCTAGGTCCTCACGAGATTGAATCTGTTTTGCTGAAAAAAATTTGGAGAGACTCTCACGAGGGGAGCCTTGACGTGGTATTCACTGTCACCCGAGCATTCCATATATTCCTTTGAGATGCTTACGGGTTCTTTTATTAAGGCTCATGCCGGATCCAGAAAGGTACAGACCCGGAAGGCCGACATATTCTGAATTTCACAAGGAGAATCCGAGTTGTTGAGAGAATTCGTTACCTGGTTCCAAAAGGAGAGGATGTTGCTCCCGGCTGTTCCAGATGAATGGGCGGCCAAAGCATTCACCAAGGGACTGAATCCGAGAAGTTCGGACGCCTCCCCAAAACTGAAGGAAAGTTTTCTTAAGTTCCAAGCAACTACTTGGGCGGATGTACATAACCGGGCCAGGTACGCGGGATCCTTCGTACCCGAAGCTATCAGAATACAATTTCAATGTCAGCATAGTAGAATTGGTATTAGCTATGAGAAACATCAAAGAAGCACGGTTTCCAAAGCTAATGAGATTCGATCCCGGCCAGAGAGATCCTAACCTGTGGTGTGAATACCATGGGACGAATGGACATCGGACTAGGGACTGCCAACATCTCCGAGAAGAAGTGGCGGCGTTGTTAAAGAATGGTCATCTTAGAGAATTCTTGAGTGACCGGGCTAAGAACAATTATGGTCGTAACCGGGACAACGCGGAACCCTCGAAAGCAGGGGAAGATCACCTGCGTCAGACGAACAACATGATCTTTGGGGGAAACGAGATCAACGGGGTCACCTTTTCGGTAGCAAAAAAGATGAAAGTATCAATAACCCATAGCAAGAGGCTCCGGGAAGTCGCGGAAGACGATATCACTTTCATGGAGGAGGACGCAGACGGATTGCTGCTACCGCACAACGACGTATGTGATAGATTTTAAAATTAAACGTGTTCCAGTGGATCCAGGAAGTTCGGCTAATATCATACAATGGAGAGTATTGGAGCAAGCTAAACTCACCGGAAGCATTATTCCGGCACAAAACTCCTAATGTTCTAAGCGTCAATACCACACAAGAGGGGGGTGATTTGTGTGGTACCCAATTTTCGCTCTAGAAGAACCTGGTTCTTCTAGGTGTACTAACTACTACTGTTTGCGGAATAATAAGTACATAAAATAAAGAACACAGCGATTTTTACGTGGAAAACACCTGGCTCAAAAGGTGAAAAAACCACGACCTACTACTCAGTAGGATTTTCCCAAACTTCCACTAATATCATTGAGCCAAAACAGCATTTACAAAAACTCTTTGTAAACCTAAGGATTAACTCTAATCCCGTTGTAGCACACAACCTCAACTGTTGCGACAACTTCAAGTTAGCTTATAACTTGAACACTCTAAGTACCTAATATAATTGCTTCTATGAAAGCTGAAAGGTACAACTTTAAACCACCTACTACAATTGAACTGGAATAAAAGAAAGACACAATGGAACTGATTCTTCTATCTCGTTCAAGTAGCTTCAGGAGTGCACACTCAAATCTCACATAAATTGCTTGTAAAATCGCCTTGCTCTTTTGCTCTCAATTTAGTTTAACTTCTGCATATGTGCAAAACCTGTAAAAGAGAACAATCACTGCTTTTAATAGGTTAGTAATCAGAGTTTGATTGGGACTCAATTGCTAATCTTCTAACGTAGTTAAGTCCTTGAAGATCTCAAACTCTAACACTATCTTTATCCTGGATTGTGTTCTCTTCATATAAGGAGACTTTCTCCCCTTATCCAATATGTAACCTTTTTGATCAAATCAGGAGATATTGTTGCTTGATCAGTAGGACTTATCTCCTTCGCGTGCATCTCACATGTGTAGGTTGATCATGACTGTGCTTCACAAGATGGACCTGGTCATAACTAAGTTTATTTGTCATTCTTCAAAACTTCACCTGTTCTTGGGCCAACAAATTCCCCCTTTTTGATGATGACAAACTCTGTGCTTTTTACTGATCAAGGGACCTGTAAGAACTCAGCTTAACCATCAACACTAAACTTAGAAGAAAATTCACTTATCATCAAGGACCATGTTAATTAGGTTATAAATATCACTTATTTCAGAATAATGTGTAAAGCACAATATCTCTTCCCCCTTTTGGCATCCTCGAAAAGTTGCATACACAATGTGAATCCCAGATTTTAATAAGTACTCATGGCCACTGGGGCAACTGCAAGTGCAATCATGGTTCAATCATCAGTAATCAAACGAACATATTTAAACTATCAAGGTCAGAATAATCATTGAACAAGAGAAAACAGCAGTTGTCATTGATAGAGATATGTTGCCATTAAAAATCCACAAAAAGAAAGAAAAACATTCAAACCATGAGCAAAAACAGAAAAATCCCTAATCTGGGTCACTGGGGGTACTAGACAAGTTCAGGAGACAAAGGCTAGAGTCCTAAGGCTTGGAGGAACTGGAGGGTTGAGTTTGGATAAGATTCAACATGTCTGAAGAATTCCATCATTCTTCTCCTTTTCTTTGGCAAGATCAATTCTGAGACCATCCCTCTCAGTTTCCACTTCAACCACACGAGCCTTGAGCCTAGCAATTTCAGCATCCTTAGCTGCACATTCCTGAACCAAAGTCCTAACTTTGCTGTTGATGCGTGTCTTCAGACATGAACTAGGTTCAACTGGGATGGCATTGACTGGATAGTCACAAGCAAGAAGAGTTTTGATTTCCTTGCTCGAGACCATTTCCCATTTCTTCAGAGGCACATTTAGCCTGTCCAAAACTGTAGTCACTATGAAGCCATATGGAGTAGCATGAGCCTTGGAGCCATTTATGACCCTGTCTAGCAATTTGACAATGAGGGCATGCCAGTTGATTTGCTTTCCTCTCTCCAGGCACTCCATAAGAACCAGGTCCATGTAGTTAGCAGTGTGCCTTCTCTCATGTCTGGGCAATAAGCACTTGTTGACAAACTCAAACACAACCTTGTGCTCAGGCCTCATCTCACTTTTCTGCACATCCCTGGCTTCATTCACTTCCTCTAAATCACAGAACCTCTTGGTGATTTCAAGGGCAGTAGGGAGGGAGTCCGGGCATGGCCACCTCTGCCTAGTATAGTCATCAAACCCTTCAGAGGGTATGTCCAGAATCTCTCCCAGTTTCACTGCATCAAACTACACTTGAACTCCCTTCACCAGGCTACTAACAACTCCATCCTTAACAGCAGCATTTGCCATAAATTCAATCAGCTCATTTCTGGCTAGCCTACCATCCATCCGAAGAACCATGTCCTTCCATCCCTGAGCAGCTAAAGAGTCTACCAATCTCATCATCCCCGGTTCCATTAGATCCTTCAATAATCTACCTTTTAAAATCTTTCTTCTGCCAAAAATGGCAAGCTTGTCCTGTTCCTTCTCAGAATCATTTTCTTCTTCTTCTTCTCCACTCCAGTTATCATCATCAGAAACTTTTGTTTGTTTAGCTTTCACTGCAGATCTTGTCCTCTTGGCTAGTGTGGGTTCAGCATCCAAAGGCGCAGAAGAAGACTTCTTGGAGGAAGTCTTGGGCTTTTTAGGCTTGGGTGTAGGAACCTCCACTGTTGTACCCCTTTCTTGATGGACCAGTTCCATCTCCTCTTCCTCAACAGCCTCTGAGGATTCTGCAATCTTTCCCTTTCCCTTATCCATTTTCTTTTTCTTACTTTCTTCTAAGGCCTTTTGTAGATCAATATCACTCTGTTTTACCCTACTTCTTGTGGCTCTACCCCTAGGCACTGAAGAGGCAGTAGGTGTTGGGGATGAAGCTTTTCTTTTCTTGGAAGGCTTGGGAACAGTTGGGGCTTTTGTTGTGGGAGCTCTGCGTTTCTTTGGGTCATAGCTTGCCCCAACCTTTTCAGTAGATCAGCCAAGGTTTCTTCAGTAGATGAAACAGGTTCATCTCTTTGCTTGCTCAGATGAACCAACCCCTCAGCAGCTTCCCCAGAACCACTTCCCCCTGACTTCATGCCACTCTCTTCTAATCTCTCTTGTGAAACCCCACATATAGCAAGAACTGCTCCCTTCCCATTTCCCCTCTCTTCACCACATGCACCCTCTCTCTCTTTTTCTTTTTCAAAATTCTTTTTACCTCCACTCCTACGTATATCAGGCACTTCAACATCCCTAATAGGTCCAACCAGAACAAACCTAGTCTCTAAGTTTTCATTCACAGATGAACTTACCTCAGTAGAGGATTCTTGAGTCTTCTCAGAGTTAGAAGACTCATGTCCTTCCCCCTCAGTCGCTGATTGATATGATTCTGACTCAGATTTGGAGTCTGAATTTGGAGTTTTGCTTTGTTTCATTTGGCTTGCTTTCAACCTTTCGTTTAAAACCTTTCTCAAAGCCCCAGATGCTACAGTCTTTCGAGCAAGCATTTTTTGCCTTCGTAGTCTAGGTTTTGGAGATACACTGGGTGGAGTAGATGAGGATGAATTTGAGGGATTTGGTGGTGGAGGAGATCCAGGATGGTCTTGTGGATTAGACATGATTGTGAATTTGGGAGTTTTGGAGAAGAGGGCAATTGGAAGTGAAGAAGAGTTTTTGACGATTTTGAAATTATGACGAAGGCTGGATAGATGGTGTATATTTAAAGAGAATTAGACATTTAATCAGTAACGACAGCTTTTTGCAGGGGTCAAATAGGAGTCTAATCAAACTGAAATTCCAGAACTTAAATGATCGATTTGGCTTCCCTAGATATTTGGCAAAAATTACGGTTTAGAGTTCTAGATGGACGGAACTGGTTCAATACCAACGGATAGGATTTTCTAGGAATTTGACAAGTATAGGACTTCTGCTCATGATTGAAACGTTAATCTTTCTAATTGTGCAGAGTATAGAAAACATACCTGAGCTTTCATATGAGCCCATACTGATGAACCAGGTTCTTAATTTAGAACTCTCTTGAACATGCCTCAAATGCCATAATAGAGAAAATTTTGTAAGAGATCAGTGAGTCATATAAACACATGTCACAGGAGTATACTAATTAAAGTATGAAGCTGAGTAAGAATTAATCTAGATATTTACACAAGTTCAGAATTCCTAGCCCAATTTTTCAATATCACACAAGAGGAGGGGGTGATTTGTGTGGTACCCAATTTTCGCTCTAGAAGAACCTGGTTCTTCTAGGTGTACTAACTACTACTGTTTGCGGAATAATAAGTACATAAAATAAAGAACACAACGATTTTTACGTGGAAAACACCTGGCTCAAAAGGTGAAAAAACCACGACCTACTACTCAGTAGGATTTTCCCAAACTTCCACTAATATCACTGAGCCAAAACAGCATTTACAAAAACTCTTTGTAAACCTAAGGATTAACTCTAATCCCGTTGTAGCACACAGCCTCAACTGTTGCGACAACTTCAAGTTAGCTTATAGCTTGAACACTCTAAGTACCTAATACAATTGCTTGTATGAAAGCTGAAAGGTACAACTTTAAACCACCTACTACAATTGAACTAGAATAAAAGAAAGACACAATGGAACTGATTCTTCTATCTCGTTCAAGTAGCTTCAGGAGTGCACACTCAAATCTCACATAAATTGCTTGCAAAATCGCCTTGCTCTTTTGCTCTCAATTTAGTTTAACTTCTGCGTATGTGCAATACCTGTAAAAGAGAACAATCACAGTCTTTTAATAGGTTAGTAATCAGAGTTTGATTGGGGCTCAATTGCTGATCTTCTATCGTAGTTGAGTCCTTGAAGATCTCAAACTCCAACACTATCTTTATCCTGGATTGTGTTCTCTTCATATAAGGAGACTTTCTCCCCATATCCAATATGCAACCTTTTCGATCAGATCAGGAGATATTGCTGCTTGATCAGTAGGACTTATCTCCTTCACGTGCATCTCACATGTGTAGGTTGATTATGACTGTGCTTCACAAGATGGACCTGGTCCATAAGTAAGTTCATTTGTCATTCTTCAAAACTTCACCTGTCCTTGGGCCAACAACTCCTCTCCGGATTCAACCTCGCGAGGGTAACGACCCGAGGAGAAATTTTGTTGCCCACGAACGCTGAAGGAGTGATGAAAACAACTCTTTTTGAAGTGGTAGATAATGATATGGGATATAACATTATCCTGGGAAGACCATGGTTGCACGAGATGAAAGTTGTACCATCAACATATCAACAATTGCTAAAGTTTCCAACGACCGAAGGAGTTAAACAGAAAAGGGGTTACCAACCGGCAAAAAGGGAGATGAACGCAATTTCGGTCTCCAGTAGCAAAGGGAAGGGAAATACGGCATAACAATTACAGGAATCGGTGGCCGCTCCCAAATCGGATGAAGTTAGCTTGGGGGTAGAAGCGTCGAAATCTTATCAGGTGCCGAGATATTTTCAGGTTCCAGAAGAGACAGATGCAATAAAATCCATAGCGTAAGAACTCGAGCAAGTTGCATTGTTCGAAGAGTTCTTAGAATGGAAATTCCACTTGGGGACAGGACTACACCCCGATCTCAGGTCTGGCTTATTGAAATTTCTTAAATCTAATGCCGATTGTTTTGCATGGTTGTATACGGATAGGGCAGGTATCCCGACGGAGGTATCCGTACAAAAGTTAAGTATGGACCCCAACATACCTCTGGTAAGACAAAAGAAACGCCCTATTTGAGAAGCCAGGAATAAATTCGTGAAAGAAGATGTATCCCGAGAGATAAAGTATCCCGACTGGCTAGCTAATGTAGTCGTAGTTCCTAAGAAGAACAACAAATTTCACATGTGTGTAGATTATAAGGACTTGAATAAGGCGTGCCCGAAAGACTTGTTCCCATTGCCAAACATCAATCAAATGATCGATGCGATGGCCAGGCACGAGTTAATGAGTTTCCTCAATGCTTATTCCAGGTACAACCAAATAAAGATGAACCCGGAGGATCAATAAAAGAATTCGTTCATAATGAATTTTGGCACATATTGCTATAATGTGATGCCCTTTGGGTTGAAGAACGCCGGAGCCACTTATCAGCGGCTCGTGAACAAGATGTTTGAAAAAAATAGGAAAAACTATGGAAGTTTATATAGACGATATGCTCATTAAGTCTTTAAATGCAGATGATCACCTTAAGCATCTGCAAGAAACTTTTGACATCCTAAGGAAGCATAACATGAAGCTTAACCCCGAGAAATGTGCGCTCGGGGTTAGTTCTGGCAAGTTCCTGGGATTTTTAGTTTTGCAAAGGGTGATTGAAGTAAACCCAAATAAGATCAAGGTCATCGAAGACATCTCGGACCAGTTGTCAAGCGTGAAAGAGGTCCAAAGCCTCACGGGGAGATTGGCAGCTTTGAGCATGTTCATTTCTCGATCATCGGAAAAATGTCACCATTTCTTCGCACTGCTCAAAAAGAAAAACAACTTTGAATGGACCCTTGATTGCCAGCGGGCTTTGAGAGATTTGAAAAGGTACTTGTCAAGCCCTCCGCTACTTTCTAAACCAAAGGGAGGTGAAACATTGTTAGTCTGCCTCGCGGACTCGGAAGTCGCGGTAAGTGCAGTTTTAATCTGTGAGGATGAAGGTACGCAATCTCCCATTTATTGTGTTAGTAAAATTTTAACGGGAGCAGAAACTAGCTACCCGCATATGGAGAAACTGGCCTTGGCTCTTGTAGTCACCGCTCGAAGCTGAGGACCTATTTCCAATGTCACCCAATGGCCGTGGTGACCACTTTTCCTCTACGGAACATCCTCCACAAACCTGAACTCTCGGGTAGCTTGGCCGAATGGGCCGTCGAAATGAGTGATTTTGACATAGAATATAAACCAAGGACTGCGATTAAGTCACAAGTCTTGGCTAACTTTGTGACGGATTTCAGTTCGGGATTGTTGCCTCTGGAAACCAAAGAGGCAATAATGGTGTCGAAATCGATATCGGGAATTTGGACCTTGTTTACGGACGGAGCTTCCAACGTAAAAGGGTCTGGACTTGGAATAGTATTAATCACGCCTTCGGGGGAAACCCTAAGGCAAGCCATCAGAACAGTCCTTTTAACTAGCAATGAAGCAAAGTGTGTGGCTTTGATTGCAGGGCTCGAACTGGCCTGGGGACTAGATTCCAAGGTCATGGAAATCAAATGCGGCTCACAACTGGTGGTAAATCAGGTCTACGGGATCTTTGAAACCAAAAAGGGGTGCATGCAACAATACGTGATAAAGGTCCAAGCTCTGTTGGCTCGATTTCGAGAGTGGTCAATTACTCATATCCCGAGGGAAGAAAATTAGCAGACGCATTGGCTAACCTCAGTTCATCGACGGAAATAAAGGGATCGGAGTCCGGGACGGTAGTGCAACTGATGAACTCAGTCCTAGATGCGGATAACTCTATGAGGTAAATACGAATAATTTGGTATGGGACCGGAGGAATAAAATTATCGATTATCTCAAGCACGGGAAGCTGCACAAATACTCCAAGGCGTCCCGGGCATTGCGCGCCAAAGCAACACAATACAGCTTCAAAAGAGGCCAAATGTATAGAAAATCTTTCCAAGTCTCGCTGGCCCGGTGCTTGGGGGCATTTGAAGCTACTGCGTTATGCGATAAGTCCACAAACGGATATGCGGCAACCATTTGGGCATAGATTCCTTAGTGCTAAAACTAGTATTGTTGACCCCGCATGGAGCAAGACGCCAAAGCCTTCGTACAAAAATGCGATAAGCACCAACTCTACGCACCCTGGTACATCAATCAGCATAACCATTGCACTCGGTTCTGTCCCTGTGGCCGTTGATGAAATGGGGGATAGACATCGTTGGACCACTGCCGTTGGCTCCCAGTAAGGTAATATTTCTTTTGATTTTAATTGGCTATTTTTCTAAGTGGGTGGAAGTAGGTTCTTATTAGAAGATCGGCGAGCACGAAGTGGTGGACTTCTTGTGGGAAAACATAATTTGCATGTTCGGAATACCAAAGGAGATAGCATGCGATAATGGGCCACAGCTTATTGGCACAAAAATCACAAAGTTCCTCGAAAATTTGAAAATAAAGAGGATCACATCTTCACCCTACCATCCGAGCACAAATGGTCAAGTGGAGTCCAAAAACAAAGTGATTATACAAAACCTCAAGAAAAGGTTGGAAACGGCTAAAGGTAAATGGCTCGAGGAATTTCCCGGAGTCTTATGGGCATACCGAACAATGGCCAAATCAAGCAAATAAAAAACTACATTTTCCCTTGTGTACAGGGCAGAAGCATTAATCCTGGTGGAAGTAGGGTAACCCACCTTGAGATATTTCCAAGAATATGAAGAGTCAAGCAATGAAGCAATGTTAGTCAACTGGAGCTACTCGATAAGCGCAGGGACTTGGCGTATGTAAGAATGGTAGCCCAAAAGCAGAGAATGGATCGATATTATAATCGAAGAGCCAACCTTAGTTATTTCAAAGTAGGAGACTTGTTCAAAAAGAAAGTAACTCAAAACACCCGGAGCTCAACGGAGGAAAGCTAGGTCCAACAAGGGAAGGCCCCTACCGGATTTCAGCTATCACCGGGAAGGGTTCGTATGAATTGGAGAATCAAAATGGAGAAAAGTTGCCCAGCAATTGGAACGTGGCGCACCTTAAAAGATATTATTGCTGATGAACATCACCTGAACTAAAAGTATGTGCTGCACTATTTTTCTCTTCGTCCAGTTTTTGTCCCAATTGGTTTTTCTGGCAAGGTTTTTAACGAGGCAGCAACAGAAAGCATACTACGAAGAAAGCTTCAACAGCAGCAATAAGACCTTTAATAGCAAGGCACAGAAGCAAAGAGATACTCCAGAACGGTTAGATAGTCTTTGGCTCTATAGAAAAATTTCCACCGGGAAGTAAAGTTTGCTATAGGACAAAGGTTACCCGACCGTTCACAAGTGCAAACCATTAAAGGATTGTTAGATAGTCTTTTTCTCGATAGCATAAATTCCTACGGGGAAGCGAAGTTTGTTACCGAGCATAAGATTGTCTAGCAATTCATTTATAGGGTCCTCGAAGGTGCAAAACTTCCAGTGTTCCAATTCGCATTTTTCGTATTCGAACACTGTTGGGGGGGGATGATACGACAACAATGACTGCCACGTCAACCGGAGAATGAAAATCAGAAACATAGTTGTATCATCGAGACTAGGGACTGCGCGGCCAGCCCCGTAGAAACAAGTTGTACAAGTTAGCCACAAGTAAATGGCAATTTATTTTTTATCATAACAAATGCTTATGTAATTTTTGAAAATGGAAGGAATAAAATGAAGTCCTTTTATTTCTATATTGTTTCTTGTTGAACGATGAATTAACCTTGTAATTTGAAAGTTAAAAAAGTACTTCAAATGCTAGTGGCGTAATGAGTAGGAGTCGTCCTCTTCAAGAGCACCATAAACATAAGAGGGCCCTCTCTTATAATAACCCTCACGTTAAAGGGTTGATTTCGGAAGAACTTATGCTCGGAATCAAAATGCCTTCGGGGAAGATACACCCGAAGCCTTGCACAAGAAAACGCAAAAAGCAAACTTGCGCAAATACCTAAACCTCACGTTAAAGGGTTGATTTTAGACGAGTTTGTGCCCGAAATACAAATGCTTTTGGGGGAAAAAATGCACCCAAGGCCTTGCATAATCAGACGCAAACAGTAAAACTTGCGCAAAGATACTTAAGCAAAAAAGAATGCAAAAGTTTAAACTTGAATAAATGTTCAAACAAAAGAACGCAGAAAGACTCATGCAATACTTGAGAAAAAGATGTTTTTATTTACAATAAACGTGCCAGAATAGCACAAGTCCAAAAGTTGGGAAAAGAAAGGAAAAGCTGAACTGCTGTCTCTCTGGAGCCCGGAGGAAGAGAAGTGTCCACGCCCCCAGGGGAAGTAGGAAGATTCGCTGATGCCTCGACATTTTGGCCCTCAACATCATCACCTTCCGGTTCCTCTTTAGTTCCCAAAAATTTAGAACCGGAACAAGAAGAACCGGGAGCATCAGGCTCTGTTGAGGGACCCACCGGGAGTCCATTTTTAACAGCCAACTCAAGTTCACGGTCCTTAGCAATTTCAGCATCAAAATCATTGTTACCAGCTTTGGACTCCTCCAAAGTTTTTCTCCTCATGTAGTACATGGCGTAAGTTTTCTCAACAATGAGGGAAACCGCTCGGACCATAAGTTCTTCTTTGAGTTGATTCAGCTCGGCAAAAAGATTTTTTCGGGTGGATCTAATAGACTTGAGGCTAACGTCAAGTTCGCGGACAGTAAGGCTGAAAATTCTATTATGCTCGAGAGTCTTCATATACTTCTCCTCCAATCGGGCGTAGTTCACCCCCGCAGCAGCAAGCTCTTTAGTCTTGGAATTCAAGACTGCCTCTAAATGAGTCAATCTTTCAGCGGAGGCAGCCTCACGATCGGATGCAACAAGAACGACGTTATGGGCTTTAACCCATTTAGCTTTAGCCTCTTCAAATTGAACCCTCAATGGGGCGATCTCTTGGCTAAGGGGTTTCCACCTCTTGCTCGATTTGCTGCAAGAGAGCCTCCAATACAACGGCCTCAGTGGCTTTGGCTTCCAGTTCTGAGAGGCGAGCAGCACTTTGCTCCCGCTCTGCCAAAAGCTGATCCCGTGCGGAGGTAATTTCTTCCTTCTCATGAATCAACCTCTGAAGGCCCTTGGAAGCAAGAAAGTTTCCCTACAAAGCAAGAAGGCCAAAACACAGGATATGTTTAGGCAAAAATAGAAGAAATAACAAAGGAAGTAAAGAATGTACCGCCGCGGCGTTGTGCATGGCATTGTTCAACAAGCACTCTCGAGAGAGAGCCTGAATCTTTTTCCAATCTTTTTCTGAAGCCAAAGGTTTCATATAATTAGCAAGTTCCACCGGACGGGATAACAAGTTGCATTCGGTGGAGACCGAAAGAGTAACATTCCTCCTCCACCGGTGATCTTCAGAGGGGGCAGCATAATTTTGCCCCAAATTCCCATGAACTGTGGACTGGGGAAGAGGAACACCTTCTTCCTAGACAAGCGTGGCCGGTGGAGATGATGTAGCAGTTGCTGATGGAAGAGCTGGGGAAGAAGGAGATGAAGCTAATGGCGATGAAGGATGAGAAGCAGCCGCGACAAACGCAATGCCGGTTATTGGATGCTCGCAAACCGAAGATGGGAGGGACTCGGTACTCAGCCCCATAGTACCGGGCACAACAATTGGGGCCCAAAAACGGGAGTTGGAATTTTCTACCAAATCAAACTCCCCCCAAAGTGCCGAAACATCATCCTCGGTTAGTGTAACTAACTCAACAGATTGAGCATTCTACTAAGTTGATGAGGATCGTCGCCTTCTGTGTAGAGAAGCTCCATCATCACTAGCTTCCCCATCATCATCGATCATCACGGTGTCTATGATCTGCCCGGGAGGAGGGTTAGTCATTAAAACTTCCGGTGATGACTCGAGGGGCAGTAGTCTTCACCCTCTTTCTTTTTCGTTGCTTGTTCTCCGGCCGGGGACTCCGTAGTAAAACACTTGTACCCGAAGCAGGCCCGGAGACACCTGTTCGAGTGAGTGCCTCCTGAAGAAGCCTCGCCGCATCAGCAGGGTCAGCCAAAACATCCTCCTCGGGGACATCAACTGAGCCTACAGGTAGACCTAATTTCAAAGAAAAGATAGAAGGGATCAATCCGTTTCCTCACATAAAAAGCTGAAACAAGGTGAGGCTGAGTTACCATGATATTTGGCCGTCCACCCGTATTTGAGGAACAATTCTTTCCACGTGCGGGTTTTGGGCATAATGACGTCCAAGATTTCTGGACCCACCGGTCCCAGCCTTCAACCATAGGTGGAACCCATCGAGTTGTTGAAACGAGCGAAGGATGAAGGATCAATTCGGATATGGAAGAATCCCTAATAAAAGAAATATGAAATATTAAACAAGAAGCTTACGAGTGCGGTTCCACGTTTTCGGAAAGGATGAAGCCGTTGCCGGATGGTGGCAACTACAATAAATCGTTCCATCCACCCACGATCTGTCACGACCCGGATTTCCCACCATCGGGATCATGATGGCGCCTACTCGTGGTAGCTAGGCAAGCCAACTTATTTATCTTTCATTAATAAATAAATCTGTTAACAATCTATAGCATCAATAAGAAATATGGAATTTAATAATAATAATAGCGGAAGTCTAATTTATAAGTCTGAATCGAAACGTGGAATAGTCAACAATAGCCTCTACCCAAGATTTGGTGTCACATTACTCACGAACCACTAAGAATAGACTAAATACAAAGGTCTGAAAGAATTATAACAGTTGTCTGTCTCGAAAACAATGAGGCAACAGTCAAAAGGAAAACATAAAGAAGAGACGCCGGGCCTGCGGACGCCTGCAAGGCTACCTCAGTCTCGTGAATAGGAAAGTCTGCTCCCGAACTACTGCTGTTGCTGCTTCTCAAAACCTGGACCTGTGCAAAAATGCACAGAAGTGTAGCATCAGCACAACCGACCCCATGTGCTGGTAAGTGTCTAGCCTAACCCCGGCGAAGTAGTGACGAGGCTAGACTGGACATCACATAAACCTGTGCAGTTATAAATATACAACGGAAACAAAATACCAAACAACTAGAAACATGGGAGGGGGAAAACATGCTGTGGGGAGATACAATATTAACAGCAATCCAGAGTAACAACTAAACAGCTTAGGTTCACAATGAACAAAGAATCAATACTCCATTACAAACACATAGCCTCAATAACTGTTGCGGCGTGCAACCCGCTCCATAATTACTATTGTTGCGGCGTGCAACCCGCTCCACAAATACCACTGTTGCGGCGTGCAACCCGACCCATATCATTTATCATGTATCATTGTTGCGGCGCGCAACCCGACCCTCACATATTATTGTTGCGGCGTGCAACCCGACCCTCACATATTATTGTTGCGGCGTGCAACCCGATCCTCAATATCATTGTTGCGGCGTGCAACCCGATCCTCAATATTATTGTTGCGGCGTGCAACCCGCTCCACCAAGATCATATTTCCTCATCCAAACCACAGTCACAAATACGGGGCAAGAGAGTAAATAAACAATAATGAAAATCCCGGCAAGGGAATACACATGACAAACAACTTAATAATCTCAGTATCCCGGCAAGGGAGAGAAAAAAAAGAACCAACAACAGAATCAACAAAACGTCCGGCAAGGGAATAACCAGTAACTCTTTCCCTTTCTTTCTTTTCTTACTCCACGATATCACTGGAGCCCAAGCTCCAAGAAATTCTTATCTCATATTCCGTCACAAACAACAATATAACGACATCCCAGTGAGGGAACACAACATTATCTCAAATATCCCGGCAAGGAAATTACTATACCCACATTAGTTCCAACATCTAACCACCACATTAGTTCCAACATCTAACTACCACAGCTATAACCAACCTATTACCACACTTGACCACCTCAGCTATATCTAACCGACTACCACACCCAACCAACCCATCTATAACTATAGTCATCATATGACACAAGGAAACATTAACCTGAGCGACCCTAGTATCCGTCAAGAACACAATGCAGAGGAATCACAACCCAACAATAGCCCGCCAAGAGGGCAACATAATGATCTCTCCTCTTTCTCACTTTTACTTCACAATTCTTTTCACAACTCGAGCAGATGCTCCAGAGGTTCAATTATCACTTATACTTTCGCAATTCGTTCTACAACTGGAGTCGACGCTCCTCAATGAATCAAGTCATTTCATATACTTTCAATATTCGTATCACAGTTCGAGCCAATGCTCCTAGGAATCAAATCATCATATCACCATTCACATGTTATTCACAATATATAGAAATACTCCAATAAACATGAAATTCACAATCAGTTCATGATAATCACATTATAAGGACTCACGGTCATGCTAGACACCAATGTATAGATACTCGTCACCATGCCTATACATCGTACTCGATCACATAGCAATTAGCAACAAGACTCAACTCCTATTCCCTCAAGCTAGGGTTAAACCAAACACTTACCTCAAAGCCTTGAAATCCACTTAATCCTCAACTATCGCTTTACCTCGTGGTTCCACCTCCAATTCGCTCGAATCTAATCACAAATTGCTCAATTACTTTAATAAACATTATATGAATCAATTTGAATGCATAAAAATGAGTTTCCCAAGTTTTTTCCAAAAATTCCAAATCACCCCCGGGCTCACGTGGTCAAAACTCGAGGTTCGAACCAAAATCTGGCTACCCATTCCCCCACGAGTTCAAATATATAATTTGTTTTGAAATCGGACCTCAAATCGAGGTCTAACTCCCCAATTTATAGAAAACCTAGGTTCTACCCAAAAATCCCAATTTCACCCATGAAAATCTTTGATTTCAAGTGGAAAACATGTTTAGTGATGTTAAAGATTGAAAGAATTGAGTAAAAATCAACTTACAAGTGATTTGGGATGAAGTTTGCTCTTGAAAATTCGCCTATGGTGTTTGGGTTTTGAAAGAATGGTGAAAAGTGGTGAAAATTCGACTAAGTATAAAATTTGCTGGGCCTCGGATATGGGAAATGCGAACAGAGGTTCGCAATTGCGAACAAAACAGGCATGGGAATTGCGAACATTTTAGTTCGCATTTGCGAACTTGGGTCTGGAGGCCAGGTTTCGCATTTGCGAAAATTCGATCGCATTTGCGATCAGTGGCCTCTCGCATTTGCGAGCAAAATCCTCGCATTTGCGACCTGTGCGTAATTTCCCAGACCTCGCAATTGCGACTCGAAGCTCGCATTTGCGAGCTCGCAATTGCGAGTCTCCCTTTCGCATTTGCGAAAACCACAGAAGCCAGCATACCAGATTTTCAAAAAATGAGAAATGCAATCCGATGCCTATCCAAAACTCACCCGAGCCCTCGGGGCTCCAAACCAAACATGCACACAACCTCGAAAACATCCTACGGACTTGCTCGTGCGATCAAATCGCCAAAATAACATCATTTACATAGAATCAAGCCTCAAGGCACATGATTTTCCTTCTAAACTTCATAACCTTTCAAGCTTTGAACTCATAGTCCGAAACACGTCAAACGACGTCCGATTTCGGCCAAACTTTACAGAAAGCGCTTAACACGTATTTAAGACTTGTACCGGGCGTCGGAACCAAAATACGAGCCCGATACCATAGTCTTTTAATCAATTTTCATTTCCATTTTCCTTAATAATTTCAGAAAAACAATTTCACGGAAAAATTCATATCTCGGGCTCTAAACTTCGGAATTCGATTCCGGGCACATGCCCGAGTCCCATATTTTTCTACGGACCTTCCGGGACCGTCCAATCTCGGGTCCGGGTCCGTTTACCAAAAATATTGACCAAAGTCAACTATAATCATATTAATATCAAAATTCTTCAAATTTTTCACGGAATTCACATATTTCAACATAAAAGCTTTCCGGCTACGCACCCGGACTGCGCACGCAAATTGAGGCAAGTAAAAAAAATGAGGTTTTAAGGCCTCGAAAGCACGGAATGGATGAGGAAATAGGTGATGACCCTTTGGGTCGTCACACAATCGTTGTCATCATCCATGCTAGATAACAAGGCATGGTGGCCACGTTTACTGAAATTTATCATTCCCGCGCGGAAGATTTTGGGGGAATAAAGATTCATCGCATGAGCTAAAGATAGCTCCTCTCCCGTCTCCTTGCACAAGCGCCAAAGACAAGCAATCGTCCTCCACACAAAAGGACTTACTTGTGCCAAACACACCTGGTAGCGGAGGCAGAACTCCGCAATAACAGAGTCAAGCTCTCCACTCAAAGAAAACGCACCCAAAGTAAAGGGATACGTGTAAAAATATGTAAAATCCTCCTTGGGAAGGGTCACTTGCTCTGTTAGATCAGGAGCAACAATATCCAAATCATGGTAGCGGCAGTCTTCCTCACAACAGGAATACAGGAAGAACGAATGGAAGAAGGGTACTTGCCAACAGCCTACGTGCGAGGGAGAGCCGAAGGAAATTTCTCTTCGAAGTCTTTTGTTGTAATAAGATTTCTAAGAATAATAGAATCCATCGTTGGAGGAGCAGTATTTTCAGCTTTGCTCTTGCCCTTTGCAGCGGTAACGTTCTTTGAAGAAGAAGCCATTTGGATGAAAGAAAAGCTTTTCCGTTTGAAGGGAGTTACAAAAAGGTTAATTAACAGCAAGGAAGATTTTAGAAAGTTTTGAAAGTTATGAAGTATAAGGGGAGAAGGTTGATACGTATAAGTAAAAGTTTCGGCGGAAAAATTTATTGCCGTGATTACCTTGATAATCGGCAAAAGCTATTCTGAATCGTGGGATGATGCGTGTTCAGGGCATTAAATGCGGAGAGATATGCATCTAATCAACCGTCGAAAGCCTTCATGAGGAATCATAGTAATTCCCGCCAAAAGAGTGTTTCTACCAACTTCGCGGTGACACAAAACTATGTCACTGGAAAGCAGGGGGACTATCTGTATAGGAAAATATATGCTACGTCAGGTGGCCGCTTAAAAGAATGACGCGTGGAACTAATGAAGAATATTCCCGTTTGGCACCGTGGGGAATGTGACTCATAAAGAGGCAATAAATACCTTCCGCTCGGTGACATTAATGAAGAATATTCCATGGCATTAAGTGCACTGCGCGTTACAAGGAATTTGTCATTTATGCTTAGCCGTTACATCTTCATCAATAGCCATCATAATTGACTTAAAAACGAGCACGATCCTAGGACCTTGTTCCCTAGACGTAGCTATAAATAGTGAGCTCTTTTATCATTGTAAGAACGAATTTTCTGGCAAACTAATACTACAATCTACTCAAAGCTCTATACAATTTTATCTTCTTATTTTCTGTTCTTATTATTGTTGCGCCCAGAAGCTTCGCTGCCGGAATCCTTATTTCTGTCATTTCGTCTTCATATCAAGGCTAAGTATTATATATTTCTTCAACTATCTTATTATTTCGGGATCGAATTAATTCACTTGTCTAGAAACCACGTGTAACTTTAACTGTATCGTTTTACGGGTAAATAAATAGTTATTAAATATTTTTATTTACTTATGGATATATATTATGTTTTGCCATTTAAAATGACAAAAACTTAAACAAATAAGTTAAAAGAATTGTATGGAACCTGTGATCATCGTGGGTTTTGATGATAATCTACCTCTATATATTTAATTAAATGTTGTTTTTGCATCCATGTTAAACATATCGAGAATTTATGGACTGATTGATTTTTAAATCAGTTCATTTTTGTTTTTTCTCAAGTGGAGTATTCACATGCAGGTAACTCATTATACGAGAAATTACCGATCAAATGAAATAATTTTTAAATTATTCTTATAAGGGAAGAAGTAGATACAAATAAGTTACCCCAGTAGTAATACTTTGAGATTTTGGCACATCAGTTTTGCCATTTTGCAAAGTTATTTTGGCAAATGAATTTTGTTTTTCTAAGACAAAGGAATTGTATATGACTTAACACATTTATTTTATGTTGAACTAGTCAAACGTTGAATTTTTCTTCCATTCATGTTAATTCGAATTCGGCCAATCATTCCAAGGTAGGTCCAGCACCACCAAACACATTTATTTTTGGCATTATGGATCGAATCAACAAACATACCTGGCAAACATGCTTCTCAGAGTTTGGACTTATACATCTATGTGAAAGTCCAACATCAGTTGTTGTTCCTTTTGAGCAGGCTTGTCTATCCACCAGCTAAATTCGCCAAAATTTTACGGTATAGCCAGTTTTTGGACTGGTCAATTAAAAATAGCCAGCGTTTATCCAGTCAATGAAAAATAGCCACCGTTTTGCTGCAATAGAGACCGGTCCAGTGTATACTGGTGCTCCAAACTCCAGTATATTATACTGGACCATTATACTTGCTGGAACTCCAGTATATTATGCTGGAGTTCTAGTGTATTTATGCTGGAACTCCATCATATTATGTTGGAGTTCCAGCATACTATCCTGGAACTCCAGTATAATATCCTGACTAACAAGCATACATCAAGGAGATCAATAAGAAAGTCCAAAAAAAACCCCTGCCTCGGGAGGACCGAGGAGGTCAGCCTCTATGTTATTTTTGTA